>NW_017805180.1:0-1913 GCF_001891065.2 Hippocampus comes | reverse complement strand
GCAGGAACACAGATACTTGAGATAACAGTTCCTCTTTTGATGTTAAACATGTCCTATGGAGGGGAGCCCTAAAAGTGGTGGGGGTCGAGGTGCACTAAAGGTGATCGTAAACACAGTGAGCAGGAAATACCTCCAATAACATTCTTTGTTTCTTTCAAATCCAACTAACAGAGAGGAATAATACCTTAACAAGACTAATACTTATCACACATCCTTATGTAGTCTTGGTAAAGCAAAGTACTGTTTCAAAATTGCATTTTGCAAACTCACCTGACTTCGTGAAGGCAAGAAACTTCACCCGCACTGTTGTGTCATGAACCTGCCATCTTCACTTGATACACCCCCATTGCAACCTAAAGAAATTAGATGGTCTTTGATTGTTTCAACTTTTAAGTTCTTTGTCCCAACCACAAGAGACCCTCTTCATACTCCGGCGGACACGACTTTTCTCCTGGCGTCATTGTGACGAGCTATTCTCGACATTCTTTCCTCTTTTCATGAAAAACTTTTTATTATTTTTTTGGCTCCCGTTTCAGTCTTATCAGGTTTCTGCATTTTCCCTCCAGGTCTTCAACTAATTTCAAATTATCCCCACCTACCTCCACCACTTCTCCTCTGCTCCCCACAGCAGTGACCATCAGCAAAATACTTCCCAACGTACCAATTTATATTTTATATGTACCAATTAAAAGTACATATAAAATTCGACCCGCCAAAGTGGCAAGTCCTGAAATGCACCCACATTTTGATGGTTAGCATCCTCATAGCAATATGAGGTACATGAACATGAAACTGTGTCTTTTTTTGGGAGAAGCAAGGTTTCCCCCCTGACAGTGGCGAATGGCGATAAACTTTTTCATTACAATTGAGCCCTCATTTTGATTTCCAAATGATGTCACCTTAAAGTGAGGGATGCTTAAGCTTGTGTACAATACGGTAGTAGTTTATTAAAAGACGACCAACATGGATCTGCGGCGCTTCCAGAAGGTTGCAGCTGCACAGCTCCAGTCAATTCAAGTAAAAAACCTAAAACATGTCATAAAAAAAGACAATGTGGAGAGAATCTTTAATGAAAGTCACATGGGAAAAACAATAAAACAAAAAGAGCTGATGTACAAGAGGGACGTCGCGAGCGTACCGCTGAGGGAAGAATACTGCAGCGCTGAGGGCACCAGCAACACACAGCAACACCTTAGCAACAACTGCTACACAACTGCGCCTAGTGCACAAAGACAAAATATTGAAAAAAAGAAAAAGAAAAAAAATAACGTTTCTTTGCTTTAAACATACAAAATCAGAGTGACTCCTGAATGGGAGCGTCCGAGTCCAAGTAGAGGAGCCACTTGTTAGAAATAGAAACCGCAGTAGAGTAAACCATCCCTTCCAACACCAGCCCACTCACTTGAGAGCAAAGGTTTAAAATCATAAAGAAAAGATGCAGAAACGAACAAGGAAGCAGAAGCCATGAGGAGAACCTTGTCCAGGAACAAGCGGCTTCTTGACCTGGAACATTATCATCCATCTTTTACCTGAAAGCAGGAAAAGGAAAGAAAAAAAAAAGAAACAAGTCAGCAGGTTAGGACAACTCAATTTTAAATAATTACATGACAATGATCTTAATTGGCTGTAAATGATATTGACCACCAAATGGATGCTTGTACAATGGCACCCTGACTTTGATGCTGCATTTCAATGCATACAGTGCAAAGACAAAGTATGCACCGCGTTCTCAAATTCTTACTTTTTTTGTGTAGTTGTCCCCACTTTAAGATCAAAGTAAATGTCTCTCCAAACTGAGAAAAACTACGATAGAAATTATGCGCAGGTTTGACTTTGAAAAGGTCATTCATGTTTGAAAACCCTCCAGTGGTGATTGTAAACATTAAAATGGGGAATCTGCGCCAAAAAATAAA
>NW_017805179.1:1769-2116 GCF_001891065.2 Hippocampus comes | reverse complement strand
ATCCCTCACTTATCGCGGTTAATGGGGACCAGAACGCCCCGCGAAGACGAAAATCCACGAATTAGGGCCCCCCCCTAATTTGATCAAATTTTCTCGATTGGAGGAGCAGCAAGCTGGCAGTTTCCTAATTTATAACATATTTAGAAGACGTGAGAAGCTTTTTCGGAAAGGAGCATGTTGCCGAACACGCTTGATGGTTTGTGGCAGCTGATGAACACCTATACTCAAGTGAATCAGGTTGAATGCGATTTCTGAGACACTTTGCATGTTGGATTCCAACGTGGTTGACAGATGACGAATCGTCTCAAATAATCGATCGCTACTTAGACCAATTGATGCCCATCCGG
>NW_017805179.1:0-1355 GCF_001891065.2 Hippocampus comes | reverse complement strand
CCTAAAATTTTAAGTCATTGATAATTAGTGTGGTTGTTTCATCATGGGATACATTTACATGCATAAAACCTAAGGCGGAATTAAAAGAAAAACATTTTTTCCTTTATTTTCATATAATTTCACCAATAATAGTAAAGACTCTTGTTCAAATAAAATTGTCATTCAGCATTTTAATGGCAAATAAAAACATGTTCATCATCCCATGAAGTAGGCCAGTTGGCCATCATAAGGACATTTGAAATGTGTTCAAGTTGAAAGTTATTCTTATCCATCTCTGGAATCATTCCTGACGTGTGTTCATTTTTATAGGGCGCCATTCCTCTTCTTCAGTGGCGGCATGCCCAGGGCAAGCTTTGGGGACAGACACTGCATTACTGTCATCCACAATAAAACACACGTTGCTTTGGACTTCACTTCCAGGATCATTGACTTCTTTGTCATCAAAGATGGACCACTTCGCACTGGTCGGTAAAAGTACAGAAACACCCAATTTCATAATTTTAACTCTTCTGAAGATTTCATACTGTGCATGATCATGATGGAGCCAGTTTTGCTCCTGAGCGTTTAATATCAAGGTCTTCAACGGTCTCAAGTATTGAGACGGGATGTTTTTTTGGAGTTTTTTTTTTGCATGCTAATTAATTGCATGTATTTCCCATGATCACTTGTCTTGACCAGGGGATCCCAGCGCATTAGTGGTCTTGGTTGAAGAGGAGTTGGTGGTGATTGACCTCAAGTCAGAAGGATGGCCAGTCATTCAGACACCTTACCTGGTTCCACTACACAGTTCAGCAATCACCTGCTCACACCATGTCTCTGCCATCCCTCTCAAACTGTGGGAGAGAGTTCTCGCCGCCGGAGAGCTCCAGAAGACAAATTACTCCAAAAAGGTACAATCAGTTTCACCCTTTGATGCTGTTCCTCTCCCGTCCTGCAGGTAATGCATACGGTGATCCCTCACTTATCGCGGTTAATGGGGACCAGAACGCCCCGCGAAGACGAAAATCCACGAATTAGGGCCCCCCCCTAATTTGATCAAATTTTCTCGATTGGAGGAGCAGCAAGCTGGCAGTTTCCTAATTTATAACATATTTAGAAGACGTGAGAAGCTTTTTCGGAAAGGAGCATGTTGCCGAACACGCTTGATGGTTTGTGGCAGCTGATGAACACCTATACTCAAGTGAATCAGGTTGAATGCGATTTCTGAGACACTTTGCATGTTGGATTCCAACGTGGTTGACAGATGACGAATCGTCTCAAATAATCGATCGCTCATTCGACCAATTGATGCCCATCCGGAGCTCCATTGGAAACCTCAAGGATAATTGAAATTGTTGCCTGCCCGTTCCCAAAAC
>NW_017805178.1:0-751 GCF_001891065.2 Hippocampus comes | reverse complement strand
TCACATAGCATAAAGACGGAAATGAGCATAGATGTAAAGAGTTAGTATAAACCTTCAACCAACTGCTACTTTAACACATGGAACACACACGTAGTATGCAACATTACTCATACATATATTTTTCTCTCCGCGTAATGTGAAAAACACACAAATGTTCGTTTAAAAAAGATGTGTGCAAACAATTAACCTGTGACAAAAGTCACCCCACACGACTCGCGCTTCCAAATCCACGCGTAGACAAACACTTCTCAGCAATGATGTATTCCTGGGCTGCCATTTTGTCTGAACACAAAGGCACATGGACAAACCGGTAGCTGTCACGAGATGGCCACACACGTCGAGCGCTTCTCCATCACGCGGAAGCCTCAAGGTCTCCTCGCCGCTTCCCAATGATTAAAAATGGGACAAGCACTGCGGTTTTCTTTTTTTCGTTTTTCTTCCCCGGCGGCGGCGAAAAAGCAGCCACCTTCTCCATCTTTGTTTGATGCCTTTACACGCAAACCCACACACACACAGTATGTGCACGTGTCCCGTCAAGCACTGCAATTCTGCAAACTTCGCATCAAATTTCAATGCGATTCTCGTTTTGTTCCTTTTATTTCATTTTTGACAGTCAGTGCACATATATTTTCATGTGATCTATATCCATATTGCTGTCGTTTAGGGGTGTATAGGTTTGCGAGAAAGCTTTTCTTTTTGAGAAACTGCATCGATAGTTTTTTTCAATGTAAATATATTTTTTATCAGTTTT
>NW_017805177.1:0-339 GCF_001891065.2 Hippocampus comes | reverse complement strand
AAAACCAGTAACAATTGTAAATAGCACAGCCACCTCATACCAGTTGCCGCTTGACAGCACTATACACAGTATATATATATCTATATCTATCTATCTATATATATATATATATATATATATCTATATCTATATTAATATTGCACTTATATTGAACTGTGTACAGCTCTCTTCTGAAACATTTATTTTTGTGCATGCAAACACTTTGTTTTTTCTTCTTTCTACCCCCCAATTTTGCTACTCTAGACTGTCCCCAGTGTGGGAAAAATAAAGGATATCTTATTTTATCTTATACAGTATACTGTACATATGTATATACAGGTATGTGTGTGTGTGTGTGTG
>NW_017805176.1:0-962 GCF_001891065.2 Hippocampus comes | reverse complement strand
TATCTATTAACGTGACCAAACATCATAAAAGGACGTGAGGATGAATCACACTCATTTAAAATTATGATTGTCTAATGTATTAATACCGTAAGTGTAACTCACAGCGTATGTTTTACTACTCGAACTGGATTTATTCTGACCAACCAATCAGTGGACCCAAAAATACTGATGTAATTGTGGGCCAGTTAGCTGACCCGATGAGGCGAATTTGAAAACTGATTGGCTCAAGAATCAGTTGCATTGCTAATTGCATTACTACTGATTCAGAAGCCTTAGGCCAGGGGTCCCCAACCTTTTCTGACTGAAGATCGATTTTTCAAGCAACCAACCCATACTGAACCGTTAACCCACGTGCATGCCATTATGAGCAACAGCCAAATCGGACCCTAACATAATCGTAACCGAAAAATAAACTAGATACAAAACAAGACTGAGTTTGTGAAAAGGAAATCACTGCCTACCTTAGTGGGGGACCTGACACGGAGGCAGCGATGCACTTTTAGAGCATGTTAAGTGCAGAAATATCACTATCATCTCTCGTGTGTACCATTTTAAAATGTTTCTCCTGGTGCTCCAGATTCCCTTTTTTGACAATGCCGTATTCTATTTTTTTTTTTTTTTTTTTTTTTTTTTGTGAAGGTCAAACTTATACAGGTAGAATGCTTCTGGTGCAGTCTACACGAACACAAAAACATATAATGTTAAGAACACACACAAAGACGTACAGTTTTTTTTTTTTTTTTCCCCCATTTTGACCTACATCCCTCGCAGTCGACTTGGGACCAGTCCGCAGACTAAAGGTCAACTGCAGTCGACTGGTTGGGCACCGCTGCTATAGGCATTAGACAAAAAAATAAATTAAAAAAATCTAACATTCACATCTATGGACTGAAAGCAGTGCATCTGTTAGGAGTAAAGTAATTTCAATTTTATGGAACAAATATTCAGATTTCTGTCATACA
>NW_017805175.1:0-3026 GCF_001891065.2 Hippocampus comes | reverse complement strand
TGATATATAAATACAAATACTGAAAAACACGTCTTCAAGTTTATTTAAAGACATTTGTACGTATTGTTACCATTGGCGTCATTAGGCCTCTTTTAGGGAGGCTTCAGCCCCCCTAAAAATGTCTTTAGCCCCCCTAAATAATTTCATTGCATTATTTTAAAAAAAATATTTTAGGGAGGCTTCAGCCTCCCTAAAAATGTCTTTAGCCCCCCTATATAATTTCATTGCATTATTTAAAAAAAGTATAGTTTATTTTTCCTGTACTTTTGCTAATATATTGCATCAAATTCAATGTAATGTGGCCATTTTCAATTATATTTCGATAACCTGCCATTATTGTAATATTAAATCTCCCAGGTTTCCTTAACGCAACAACTGACAGTTCATTGCCGAAAGTCAGGTTGAGTCGACACGACAGGATGGATATTCGACAGTTTTTTAGAAAGGTAAATTAAGTATTCAATTCATCCATGCTGGTAAAACTAGTGACTATAGTCCGCTAAAATATCTCCAGTAACAGCAGAGACTGCACTGTAACAAGTGTTCCCTTTTGGATAAATTCAGGTGGTGCTTAATAAAAATTAAGCACCATATTATGATTAAATACATAAATAATCATTACACCAACTCTTTGAGGCAACACCTATTGAGATTTTGGCCTATATAAAATAAATAAATTTATTTATTTGATAGGAATCAGGCCAAAAACGCACAGAGAGTGAGCCGCGGGGGAGCTCTGTTGGACAGGTGAGTCTATCAGATCTCAAGGCAAATTTTACTTGCAAGGCTGTTCCCAAAATGCAATCGGAGCTTACAGCAAGTATTGAGCAGCAAACTTGTGTTTTTCCAAAGTGATGAAGCTTTTGCATCTCATTGTACTAACTTAAATTGCATATGATAAATTGTAATTTAATTCAACATGTGGATGTTGATGAATTATTCATTTCATTTATTGTGTTTCTACTTTCTATGTATCGTACAGGGCCAGGCAGAAGAAGATGCTGAGGGAGAGAAACACAATGAGGAAGCAAGTGCATCAAGTTGCTGTTGCCCCACAGACTTAGGCAGCAAAGATACAGGGCCCAAGCAAGTGAAGCTAAAGAGCTACCCCCAAGATAGTTTTGGCATGCAAGCGAGCATTTAATCAAAGCTGGTTTGAAAAGTACAATTGGCTGGAATATTCCGAAAATAAAAATACAGCTTTCTGTTTCCCATGTAGAGTGTTTGGAAAGAATATCAAGAAAGATAGTTTGGTCAGTAGTGGTTGCAGGAACTGGAAAAAAGCAATAGTCATATATGGAAAACATGAGATGGCACAGACACATAAAGACAGTGTTGTTGCATGGACAAGCTTCAATGCAACTCGCAAAGTTGGAACAGTTGCACAAATGATTGCATCTGCAAATGTGAGTGAGATAGAGGAAAGACGAGAGTATCTCAGAAGAGTTGTTGCAGTAACTCATTTTTTGGGGAAACAAGGACTCCCTTTCCGTGGCCATAATGAAAGCACAGATAGCACAAATAGAGGGAATTTTCTTGAATGTATGGAGCTTTTAAAGGAATTTGATCCATTTCTTCAAACATATAACCCACCATCAAATGTGCAATATACTTCAGCAACATCCCAGAATGAAATGGTAGATTGTTGTGCCCAGGAGGTTACAAGTGCCATTGTGTGTGAAATGAAGGATTCCAAATACTATGCCATTATGGCAGATGAGGCAAGGGATGGAAAAGCAGAGCAGTTGGCCATTTGTGTGAGGTATGTGTCAGGAGGGTCAGTGAAAGAGTCTTTTCTTTCACTTTCCGAAATCAAGTCATTTGATGCCTGGACCGTTGCAAATGAGCTACAGCAGCAGATTCAAAACCATGATGTTGCAGAGCTTACATGTGTAGCACAAACATATGATGGTGCAGCTGTTATGAGTGGGTTCACTGGAGGTGTACAAGCACATTTTAGAAGGCTTCATCCCGAAGCAATCTATGTACATTGCTATGCTCATGAACTGAATCTGGTGTTGTGTCACACATGCAAGGCCATCCCAGAGGCTGTGGAAGTCTTCAGTTTATTAGAGTGCATGTATTCCTTTTTCAGCACCTCCCTTGTACATCATCATAAGTTCATGGAGGCTCAAGTGAGGCTTGGGCTGAAAAAAGTCGAGCTTGTGCAACTTTCAACCACACGCTGGGCTTGTCAGTTGCGGTCTATCTGTGCAGTTCTTGATGCATTGTCTGCTATTTTGGAGTGCCTTTCTACCATTACATCCCCAGTAGCTGTTGGTCTCAGAGCAAAACTTTGTAAATTCTCATCAATATATTCTTTACTGATGTTTCAGTCACTTCTTTCAGTGACTGAAGGACTGCACAAACTCCTTGAGAAGGAGTCTCTGGACCTGGCAGATGCATGTATCTACAAGCAAGCGGTGTGTGACACACTGAAGGTTAAACGCACAGATGCATTTTCAACAGAGCTTTATTCCAAAACCAAAGCCCTTTGCCACACCTACAACATTCCGGAACCATGTGTGAAAACCAGAAACAAACAGAGGAAAATGGATGATTTTGTGTTGGAGACTGTTGCAGGTTCACGCTCTGAATTTGACAATGCAGAAACATTGAAAAGAGATCTGCTTTTTCCTTGTGTGGATAGGATGGTTGGTGAGCTTGAAACAAGATTTTGCACTGTAGATGCAGAACTTCTAAAAGGCATACAGGCATGCTGTCCAAAATCTGAGAATTTCTTGAGTGATGCAGACTTGACGATATTTGCAAAACACTACAATATTGAGTTGAGAAATGAGGAGGTTCTAGTGGCCAAAAACTTTTTGGCCCGGAAAACAGAGACTGGATGTGGACCTAAGGATATGTTGTCTGTGCATAATCTCCTTGACTCAGACATGTTTCCGTCTCTGAAGTCAATCATTCAAGTTGCCCTAACTGTTCCTGTAAGTAGCTGCTCATGTGAAAGGTCCGTTAGTGCACTGCATCGGGTTCACTCATGGCTGCGTCAAACAATGGGTCAGAAA
>NW_017805174.1:0-868 GCF_001891065.2 Hippocampus comes | reverse complement strand
ATTAACGCAATTAAATATTTGAAACAGAAGGGGGGGAAAAAAACTTAAAAATATAACATTGTTTTGAGACGACGTTGTTTTCAGACTTTCTGCGAGTCGCAGGTAACAGCAAATGTAATTTAATGCCATTTTTTTTCAATGTAACTTAAATGAAATGTAATTGTTATCACTTAAAACTAGTCCCAAAACTACAGAAATATATGTTTTCATCATATTTATGATTGTTAAATTGTATTATATTGACACCAACGTTTGAGAGCTGAAGTAACCTAGCTTGGTGCTAATTGCTAACCGGCAGCCTTCCAATATAGTTTTTAATCGGCCTTATTTTCTGCAAAATCCATTTCATGACTTTGAATAATTTTGAATGACTTGCGGAAACCCTGTTAATTGGGGGACTCTAGAAATAAAGTAAAAAAGTCCAAAATATGAGAAGAGCCCAACTGAGTCAGGTCAGTGGGCATTTTGTAATGTGGTGCCCAAAGCGTGTGACGCACAGGCACACTTGCTGGCACCTGTCACAGAGAAAACACACACACACACACACACACACACACACAAGCACACGAAAATAGCAGGCGGCTGGAAGCTGCTCAACAATTCCCAGCTATCACGCACCAAGCACAAGTAGGTTAATCTATGGATTTTGGGCAAGGAAATTTGCTATTAATAGACAGCAGTGTCATACTAATAGTGAATGTGTTGCGTTGCTTTGTTTGTTCTATTTAGATACAATGAATGGAAGACTTAACTGAGTTTGTTTAGTAATATGAATACCCGGCATTTAGGTTGTAACAATTGTTTGTTATATTTTAAATCGCTTAATAAGCCACTATGTCCAATTTGAGGATGAAAAAGCACAATACAA
>NW_017805173.1:0-749 GCF_001891065.2 Hippocampus comes | reverse complement strand
CCAAATTGTTGAAACTCTTGCCACTGCTTCAAGCACCTTCACACTATTTCGTTTCTAGAACTTTAAAAATGGTACAAACATTGTATTCGGTGAAATAAAAATGTTAATTTGTGGTTTGTATCCAAGTTTTCAACAATGTTGACATAATTTGCAGTCAGTGTGCCTTTCCATTACATTTATTTAGGTTTCAGGTCAATTATTGTGAATTCATGGTGATTTGGTAGAATCAATCAAAATGATTTTTTTTTTTTAACCTGAAACATCAAAAGAATTTTGATCAAGACCGATTTGCATGATCTAAGAAGCAAAAGCAATAAACACAAAAATAATGATGCTTGAATCAAAACACACACACACACAACAAATGGTGACAATGCGTGTGTGTGTGTGTGTGTGTGTGTGGTGTGGGTGTGTGTGTGTGTGTGTGTGTGTGTATCAAATGACAGCTGATTTGACAAACAGTAGGTAGTTATAAAGGAGCAATGTTGCCCGTGAGGTGAAGAGCAATCCTTTTAAAAAGACAAAATAAATGCTTTTTGTGCTTTCCTCCGGGTGCGATTAGACGTGTGACATTGCTCAGGGTGCATGTATTTTTATTCGACTTCTAATGATGTGCAAGGGCCATTCAATGTCAGTCTGCCCTCAATAGCATCATGCTGCGAGCTTCTCTCTGCACGTTGGGCTGAACAGATTCGTGTGGGGGTCCCTCGTTTTGTCAAATATTTACCATCCATGCATCCAGTAGATCA
>NW_017805172.1:7823-10173 GCF_001891065.2 Hippocampus comes | reverse complement strand
GAATATAAACCACAATAGTGGCTGCAGTTATGTTACGCATCCACTAGATGGAGCTACGCTAAAGTGAGTACATTGTAATTATAGCTTTATTTATATCGAGCTTTCACAACCATTGCAGCTGTAACAAAGCGCTTTACAGAACATTTGAAATACTACGGCCAAGAAATCAGAATATTGATCCATATATAAGGCGTATCGGATTATAAGGCGCGTTGTCGGCTTTCGAGAAAATTTCATGCTATTTCGGTGCGCCTTACAGCGTGGAAAATACGAGACTTTTGCTGCATGTAGATTGTGTTACTCCTTGCGTGCATATGCTAATCGATACCCGTACCGCTTTCCTTTGTGGTACGATATCGCACAGTCATCAAGATACGAGTTTAGCATGATGCTAATATTTGGACAAAATAATAAAAAATTGGGGGTTGGACGAAAAGTGTAAATTTTTATCGTACCATTTCTGTCTCCACAGGATGAGTACTCCATCTTCCCTCAGACGTACTCCATAGACATAAATGGCTATATCCTGGTCTATTCCGTCACGTCCAATAAAAGGTGTGCTTCACTTCCGCAAGCCGTGGAAAACATACGCGGCAACATAACTGATTAAACAGACGTTTCTTGCAGCTTTGAAGTGGTCCAAGTGATTCACGAAAAACTGCTGGACATGGTGGGGAAAGTTCAGTGAGTACCACCGCGGCATCGACTTGTTTTGATAGCGAGCGTATTCCACAATGGTATGAAAACGGGCCACTTTTCTTCTCCCGCGCTGACAGAGTTCCCATCATGCTTGTTGGAAACAAGAATGACCTGCACATGGAGCGGTATGTGGTCAAGCTATCAGCGCGGTTGACGGAGGCAGGTGTACCTAATGTCGTGGCCCTGATCTTTTTGTTCCAGAGTAATCAGCTGCGAAGAAGGGAAAGCATTAGCCGACTCCTGGAACGCTGCCTTCATGGAATCCTCGGCCAAAGAAAACCAGGTACCGGGTGAAAATATTTCGCACATATCAGGAGAATGTGTCAGTTGTTTTCGAAGCTTGAGGACAATAAACATAAATACTCCCAAATATGGGGATATATATAAGATTGCAGCTATCAAAACATATTCATGCACATTAAATATGATATTTCGTGTCTAATGTTACAAATTGATATATCAAATTTATGTCAGAAAATAATAAGTTGTTGTTTTGCATTGTTACATTTCCTATTTCCTGCCTCTGGTGCGGTCGCAACAGGCTATGTTAAATAAGAGCCGAGTTGCCTTATATCATCATAGATATGGGAAAAGCATCCCGGTAGTTTTGACAATCAAAGATACAAGCGAATCGTGTGACCGTATAACACCCCACGGACAGAGAAAATTCGATTAATTCAATTTCAGTGCCCACTATTTGGGATCGTTGTGAATCAGGCACAGAGAGGGCTCCAAAACCACATCATGAACAGCAGCTGTGTGCCACTTGTTTGTGCAGACCGCCGTGGAGGTTTTCCGCAGGATGATCCTGGAGGCGGAGAAGATGGACGGTGGCGCTCAGCCTGGCAAGACGTCTTGCGCCGTCATGTAGGGGGAGGACACAACCAACGCAACTAAGCGCGCGCACATGCACACACACACACACACACACACACACACACACAAATTATTGCCACGTCACTTTAGATCAATTGTTAGCACAGATAAGATTCCTCAGAAGTCTTATCGGTGTCATACCTCACACAGACAGTTACTGAAACTATTTTTGGCACCAAGTGTTTATCATGTTGACTCAGACTTAGATTGATTTTGCATTATGTTTGTTCATGTGCAGGCTCATTCTGTTGTCTGCAGACTATCTCCACTCACCATGCGTTGATATCCACGTGGGAGCTTGCTGTGCCGCCCACTAACCTTGACTCTTTAAAACATGAGGTCAGCCATTAAAACACTGGGGGGCTTGAACAAATAGGTTCCACAAGTCAGTCCACTGACGTGACAATATAAATGCAGTATATTTAGTCCAATATAAATGCCATATAAAATCTCCAGGGCAGGACTGGCGGTAAGCACATTCACCTAATGGTTCTGAGGTTCAGTGCCCAAACCTTAGCTTGGGACTTGCTCAAGGACTTTGCATGTTCTCCCCCGTGCTTCCTCCATCCATCCATCCATCCATCCATCCATCCATCCATCCATCCATCCATCCATCCATCCATCCATCCATCCATCCATCCATCCATCCATCCATCCATCCATCCATCCATCCATCCATCCATCCATCCATCCATCCATCCATCCATCCATCCATCCATCCATCCATCCATCCATCCATCCATCCATCCATCCATCCATCCATCCATCCATCCAT
>NW_017805172.1:0-1670 GCF_001891065.2 Hippocampus comes | reverse complement strand
CCTCTCCATGACCTCCACCACGGCCATCACCATGATCTCCACCATGGCCATTAGACAGATGCACTCCAAGTCAAGTCAGTCTTCTCCTTTTCACGTGTATATTTGAAACACGTATTGACAGTGTGATTGGAAGTTTGAAATTCTTCTGCTTTCTTTGACAGGAGTCGAATCAGAGTGCATCCAAGGATCCTCAGGACTCGACATCCTTAATAAAGTTGTTTTGCAGAGCATTCGAAACAGCAATTAAAAAATGTACAAGTGAATATTTGGAGTCTTTTTTTTTTTTTTGTAGGTGTTGTGAATGAATGGATGCAGGAGCCTCCAATTTGTTTTCGTCGCAGTTCACATTACAGTTACGGGTGCTCTCAGGGGGCCGGTCATGACGAGGATGTTACGTCATCCTGTCAATTCAAACAACAGTGGATCAAATCTTTTTCATTGAAGGGCAAGAATAATTGTCGGGATGGGTGAGGACCAATATGATGTTTTGGTATAGGGCTGATATCAGACTTATTTCAAGGTACCGAGTACTCATGAAGGCTGCCGATACCAGCAAAATTTGAGGGGAAGAAAAATAGCAGTGGAAGCAAGTTCCCCCTTTCATGCACCCCGTAACCTGATAACATGATGAGCTGTCCACTGTGGTAACCGCAGTACCTGAAAGGGTTAAAGTTTCAACAAGTGTAGCCAGACGTGGAGTAAAGTTGCACCATCTTACCTGGGACGATTCGTGAGGGGAATCTGTTTGTGGCCAATGTGTTGGTTTTGCCAGGTGGCTGCACATCACACACCGTGGGATTTTCAACTAGCTCTCAAACACAACATACATCAGCACACATTCATGTTTAACATCACCAACAAAAAAGGAGTCCAAAGTATGCACTTCATTTTTTTTTCAAAAATTTCTTTTTAATGCTTTGCAAGTGAACTCAAATTAATGAATGCTGGGGGATTCTTGACGGCATTCAGACCTGATGCACTCCTGCCGCTTTGGTCCACCTGTTGGAGAAAGTTCAAGAGGTTCAGATTTAAGACTTTAGCTCTCTTCATTCTTTCTGGGGCTTGAAGACTTTGCTCTCGCTCTCTCTCTCTCACACGGTGATTCAACAACAACAAAAAATATATGGAGAATACACAAATAACACCGCCCATAAATTAGGTAGCATCACGTGCCAAGTGATTTCTACTCTCCCACTCCTACAAAACTCATGAAACATACAAAAAAAATGAATGAGTGAACTTCATTTTGGCCTCTTCGTGGACTACAGAGGACCTAAATGGGACAATTGCTTGCGAACCATGTGACTTGTGGAAAATTCAGTTTTTCAGTGGAGGAACAAAACTAATTGAAAAACAATAGCATGAATTTCAATAATTTTTTTTTTTTTTTGGTTTTGTCTTTATCGATAAATTGAATTTAAAGCATAGTTGGGATGTCTAAAGCATAACAACCATGTAAAAAAAGTTACATCTGTAAGGGATTTAAAAAATTATATTTTACGATGGTGTCTCATTTCAGGAGGCTGAGACGGGCAAAACAAAATGTACTTTAAATTGGAACTAAACTGGTCATTTGTTCTTTTATTAAATATACGCAGAGACCAATGTCCAGGATCCTAAGGAAACTAATCTATTGATTTTGTTTTGCATGCATTGATTTTATTTCCTGG
>NW_017805171.1:0-458 GCF_001891065.2 Hippocampus comes | reverse complement strand
TGCTGTCAGACGGGTGAGTCGAGATCTCTCTCTCTGTACATAGCGGCATGTAAAGTACATACATACATACATACATACATACATACATACATACATACATACATACACGCACACACCACACATATATACGTACACGCATATATACAACTTGTTTTCAGACCAATCCCAGCAGAAGTACTCAACTCTTGAGTGCTTACCAATATCTAGTGACTAATACCACTCCTGCTTTTGAGACATACAATTTCTATTAAACCAATGACAGATCCAGAAATACCTTTAGTTTATTTCTACCAAAGGGCAGAGCAGTCACTCTGCAGTAGAGAATTTAAATTCAAAATAACACACAGATAACTCACTCTGCTTTCGGATTAATTTGTAATTAAAAGAAGGTGCAAACTAAATCTAACAACTCTTTATTCAAAGTAAATTGTAGTGCACAATAATATATAGAAGGGTCA
>NW_017805170.1:0-438 GCF_001891065.2 Hippocampus comes | reverse complement strand
CCTTGCCACAAGCTACATCGATCAATGCAAAATTTGGTCTATCTCAACAAATGCACGAAAAAAGGCTCAATCTAACCCCGAAGATAAACGCAACCATCTTCAGACATCAAAGTAAAATTTGGTGGAATTGGTCAACTACGATAAGATGCACGAAGTCTCAAGACCATGAATCCTAAAATGAAGAGGAAATCGGTTTACTTTAAATAAAGCAGCTTTTTTTGTCACAAAGGGGGGGGGGAATTCACAGCCACCAGCTTGATCAAGCAACGTGAAATTTGTTGGGTTTGTCTGTGACAACAAAATTCATGAAAAAGTCTTCAGAACCCCGTTCCCTGAAATAAATGTGAAATCTGATTTTTTGGGATGAAAGTAAATACTTTGTCCAGTCTCAAAGTTGCCCCAAAAAAACACCACCAAGTTTATTGATCAAAGTGAAAT
>NW_017805169.1:20505-20645 GCF_001891065.2 Hippocampus comes | reverse complement strand
CAACACTTGTGGTACTCAGATATTTGAATATCTGTCGATGCCAGTTTCATATGTCGTCTTCATGCTCCGTTTCACCTTGTAACCGTCATCTCTTTGAAGGACTGGCGTGCATTTCACATCCAATCATCTTGTGGCTGGGG
>NW_017805169.1:0-226 GCF_001891065.2 Hippocampus comes | reverse complement strand
CCCAGGAAGTGTCTCCAGGTATGGAGCGCCGAGCCTCAGCCCAGAGCTGCTGGCCTCTCTACAGTCTCTTGGAGAAAACACTGACTACACACTACTGCCACACTCGCTCCACCAGGTGGGTGTTTGTGTGGAAAGAGGGCAAGGTTTTTTGTTTTTCCCCTTCTCTAATCATTTGGGAGCAAATGCTTTTACGAAGAGAGACCAAACAAGCTGCTGGTGACATGGC
>NW_017805168.1:0-1884 GCF_001891065.2 Hippocampus comes | reverse complement strand
GCAATTATTGTCCCCTTGGATTCTAATTTGAGGCACGAAGATGAAAACCCTTTTTTTTTGGCTAGCGTCGGATCAAACGGAACACTGGTGTCTGCTCTTGTTAGTGTACTGCTGAAAGGAGATGAAGCATCTCCAGAAACAAACAGCTGCAAATGTGTGGCGGTGTGTGCGCGCACGCGCACATTATTTTTTGCATGTGTGTCCATATCTGGCTGTTGAATTGATTACGTTAACATAACAGAATGTCACAGCGGTTTTATACCTCATCAGAAGCAAATAGTGGAACACTTGAGCATTACATTTTCATGATAGCTTTTTTAAAATCACACTTTTTAGTATGTAATCGTCACTCACTAGAAGAGATCATGGACAGAAAAGCATTGATTTTCCTTGCTTCATCATAAACCACTTCCCAAGGCCGGAACCTCAAAAAGAGCGACTGTATTAGATTTTTATGATGATTTACATCTGTTTAAAAAAATAATTAAAGTGGCTAATGTCATATATCGCTGCACTTGTGCAGGGAAGTAGGAAACATCCTATGTCGCAAGTCCAACCTCAAAGTGATCCAACATCAAACTATTGACAGAATTGTGGAAGACTATCAGTAGGGCTTCAGTTCACTGATTCCAACCCTTACAATATGGCAAATTATCGTGCCATTTGCTATCAGGTGATCAGTGGGAATTTATCTATTTTCCCATTTGTACATTTCATTTCCACAAAAAAAAAAGTGCATTCACTTCAAATAATGTCTTTTTTCATCTATCTATCTATCTATCTATCTATCTATCTATCTACTGTATGTATCCATCCCAGTGACATATAGTTGACAATCAATCAACAATTAAATGCACTTCCATTTGGTACAATTAAAATGCGTGATCATTTCTTCAGCATAAAGGCAGTACTGCTTGCGAATTATTATTATTTTTTGTGGTGTAACTTCTTTTCCCATGCTAAATACAAAATATATAAAAACTCGACACGCTCTGTTCAAATATTGACCCCATCTCTGATTTAAAAAAAATAAGATAAATCATTTCACCCTACACGTGGAAAGTGGGTGTGTTCAAAATTAACAAATGACATCAGACATGCTAAACTGGAGTCAGTATACAACTGCCATCATTTAAAGTACAACCCCACACAAAGTTGGACTGTTCTAGGAGGTTTTCCCTGCTTTGATATTTTTCTTTGTCAGATACAGCTCCTGTCTTGCCATTCTACTCCATAGCCCCGACATACGAAAAGATGGGAGACTGCTGACATGTACTTTTGAGCCAGCACTTTCCAGAAATTTCTGCAGCTCCATCACTGTTGCTGTTGGCCTATTGGGAGCATCCCTTCTCATCTTTTCATCAGTTTGAGGCACATCCAGTTGTTACTGTCACTGCGGTGTCATATTTTCTCCAATTGATGATTGCTTCACTGTGTTCCATGTTATTTACTGCCCTGCCCTGTTTGTTTTTGGGGGGGGGGGGTTGTTTTTTTGTTTTTTGACACTGCTCCTGACTGATACGAGCAATAAGACCCCTCTGATGCTTTGGAAGCTCTCTGCAGATCATGACTTGTGCTGTAGGATGACTGAAAAGATTATGAAACCAAACTTAACATACTTAAAATAGTGGTAGATGTATGCTGATTCCCATTTACCATGGCTTTTAATGTGATTGGTTTATTCTCAACACAGCCTTATGTCATTGTAAGAGAGTGCGCACACTTGTGCACCCACATACACCAGTCGTTTCTCTTTGCTTCTGCTCTCAAACAGATTATTAAAAAATTCTCAACTGATCTGCATTTTGCAGATCATATCAGGAAGATTTGTCTCAGTCTCCCCCGGCCCTTTTTTCTTACAAAACAACAAAGCTAAACATTTGA
>NW_017805167.1:20173-20556 GCF_001891065.2 Hippocampus comes | reverse complement strand
TGGTGGTCAGCAGGGATGAAATAGAACCCTGTTTGAATGTCAATGTGCAACATTCTGTGTGCGTGTGTGCGTGAGTTTCTAATGATGTTTATTCGGTAAGATACTCTGGCAGCACACTGTGTGATGGCATTGGCTTCTTCACAGCATGGAGCAGACTATGTATCGATCCATTGTGCATCAGCACCCCTTACTTCGTTTTGGTCTTGTTATTATGTACACAAAACAACGTTTATTTTTGTGGGTTACGTATTATGAATTTTATAAAGCACGACATGCTGGCAGAAAAAAAGCAAAAAAAAAACAATGTTGATAACTTGTCCAACTAAGTATGTTGTTGTTTTGCATATTCGAATCTCTCACGCACAGGCCTGATCCTTAAAGGT
>NW_017805167.1:0-2041 GCF_001891065.2 Hippocampus comes | reverse complement strand
AAACAACACAACACACACACACACACACACACACACACACACACACACACACACACACACACACACACACACAATGTACAATCATTTCCACCCAATGGTTCGTTTCTTTGAAAGTAACACAACAAACATTTTTGCTGCAGCTAGTTGTGTCCCTCCTGTTGTGTCTGTTGGACTGGGTGATGGCTCTCCCTCCCAAGACTCTGCTTCAACCTGTTCAAACTCGCAGCCCTCCAGATAAGGACCAGCCGCCAAAGACTCTGCTCAGCTGCATTTATAAGGTATGTTTTTGGCTAATATGATGTCATGCATCTTCAAAATATTTTTACCAAAGTAAAAGTTATGTAGGGTTTTTTTTTTCCTCACAATTTTCTTCTTTCTGGTTTTTTCTTACAAATTGTCTCCAGGTTTTGCATGGCTGTGTGTATGGAGCCCAGTCTTTCAGCAGCCTCAAGTATTACCCACTGCAGCTGTCAGATCTGTCGAGTACAGACTACGATCCATTTTTGCCATTAGAGAGCCTTAGAGAACCTGAAACGCTGAATAGTCAAGAGTCTGAGCGCTCCAACAAACTCCAGCCAGTCACTGAAGGTATTTTATTCAGCTGCAGCTATTTATTTGTTTGAATAGTTATGACGGGATTTACTGACTTTGTGATGTAGAAAAGTGAGGACCCGGTTGTTTTCTTGGATTGGGCGAAGCTGTTGATTAAAGAGGAGGAATGAGCAAAAATGTTCTGAGATGGGTGAATTGAGGAAAACTCCACTTTGGGTGTGTTTTTGATGAGTAATTAGCATTTTAATGTGACTAAAAGGTAAAAAAAAAAAAAGATTTAGCATGATGTGGCTGTGTGTTTTGATGTCAAAACGAGATGTGATTCTGTGACTGCTTTGAGGTTCAGTGATTCGCCACTTGAAGTTATTTGAACGTTTTGTTTTAATCTATGCTCTCCGCATGTGTGTTTCTGGCTGATTGTTTACAGTAATTCTGTCAAAAGCTTTATATTTCATTCAAGTGACACAAATCTACACTGTAGTATGAGAAACATGGATTGCATTTTGTCTAAATCTTGAAGTGATGTGCTGACTCACACAGCTTGGACCATCTGACCTACTGTCACCATGGCAGTGCCAATTATGAAAAATAGAAACGGTGTACGCGTGTATGTGCGAACTCCTTTGAGTGTCCCGGGTTAAAGTGTAGATGTTCCCCTGCTGTGTTTCCAGCAGGACAAAGCAGCTACTCTAATGACTGCAGCAACCTCTGAGATCATGCATCCACTATTCTTTGTCTTCACTGCTAATATTTAGGTCTCTTTTCATTCTTTCCCCACTATTAAATGTGGTTGTCTGTGTTATTTGTTGATTTTAATTGAACTTTTTATTTGATGCTCATTCAGATTGGCAAAAGGAATATACCACCCACATGAATCTGAATGATATTCCATTCGTATTTGGCCTTCTGATTGTGAGTCGCTTCGCAAAATGGAAAAACCAAGAGTAGTTGTACCGACCTGTCAAAGTGATAGACTGATTGATCAAGAATTCGTCATATTGATGCCACGGCGAGTGACATGCTGAAAGACATTCAAGGCTGACTGAAATTGCAGACGGCCTTCTCCCAAAACAATGATTGTCTGGACTTTCCCCTGGATGGAAAAACACACGGAGGCAAGCTTCTTCCCTCTACTCCCCCGAGACTGTGACTGTAAAGGTCTTGGCCTTGCTGCTGCAGGCGCAATGTCAAAGTCTTCGCTGCTCCCTCCCACATCACAACTGGAGAGACTGAGCACACCTACTATTGTGACACTTCCCCCAGCTTCCTCCCTTCCCTTTACCACCCTGTTCATTTCATGTTAAGTCGAGAGAATTGTTTTACTGTTTTTAAATGTATGCGACATGGGCTGACATTTTTTTTTTCCCTCTGGTTCAAACCATCCTCCCATGAAGGAGAATGGTTGGAGTCTTGTTTTTTTTTCCCCCTCCTCTTCGCGATTATTTTTCTTTCACATCTAAGATAACGGGGCGTTTAAAAGCAACCCGCC
>NW_017805166.1:0-1067 GCF_001891065.2 Hippocampus comes | reverse complement strand
AAGCTCATTTTCTCTGGATTTCTGAAGAAAATCTTTGCAATTTTCTGATGCTGATTGCCAACGAACGATAGAAAGATAGAAACAAACTTTTTTTTTTCTGCTGAAAGAAGAGAGAATAACCTTTCTTTTGACAGTTGCATGTTTATATAGTCGTAGAACAGAAAATTCTGTGGGCCTTGCAATCAGTCAAAATTCAGTAAAATGTGAGGGATTGAGGGGGTTGCTCCAGTGAAAAACGATGGTATTCAATGAGTTAAACAAATTCAATTCTGGGTGTTAAAGTGAGTGTACAAAACCCCGAGAGACCTAATGAAGTAAGAATAATTATATTGTGTTGTTTTTCCGTGTTTAAAGATGTTTCGCAATAGCTTTGTATGTTTCTCAGGAGCCATCGTAGTTCATTTCTCATAGGTAGGGCTAGATGGCTTCTGTTTCCCAGGACCGGTCTCTTGACAACATAACAGAATTGCGTGAGAAAGAGTTGTTCAGCATAATAGTTTGTGAAACGCCAGTTGATAACGAAACAAGTGTGGCGCCAGAAGGGCTGAGTTGGCCACTCACCCCTTCTTTCGCACACGCTCAGAGAAGGATAAGAGGAGACTTTGCCATCCCCTTGCTAGAGTCTGCTGCGGGTTGCGTACTGACGGGACGCCCAGCTGGTATTTGAAGCTCGCTCTACCAAGGGTGTTGGCTCTCCACCCTGTTGGCGCACGGTAAGAGTTTCTTTGTAGCTTAATACCTCGCTTGCTGTTGAATTATTGTGTGACATATTCTGTGGGGCTAATAAATGTGCAATTTGTTAGTAGCAGATTTGTCTCTTGTGTTTCATTTCTGAGTGCCTATCTCCAACGATCCTATTCTAAATTTGATACTGAGCCAGGGCGAGGTATCAGAAATGTTTTAAAACATTTTTGGCGTTGTCGGCAGGATCGCGGAGAATACATTCAGAAATGTTTTGTTTTAAGATCAAAAAGATCAAAACTGTAAAGGAGGCGGAGCTGGCCTCAGAGGAAAAGTGTGTCCCTGGATGGAAACCTGTTACGACGGCACGGGGGACGCCCCGGACC
>NW_017805165.1:0-776 GCF_001891065.2 Hippocampus comes | reverse complement strand
TTTAACTCACTCAAAGGTTTATCAGGAGGTTTTTTTGGGAAGGGGGAGAGAGGGGGATGCATGAACTACAACCTGAAAATAAACAGTTGCTTGATAAAGCATCTTTTTTAAAATTTTTAATTTAAATTAGTACTGACGTCTTTTTAGCAACATATTAGTTACATGCCTTTTTCAAATACCCCAAGAATAAAAACATATGTAGCACACATTACACACCCCATTTTTTGTGTTGCTGAAATTAATCTGCTTCACCGGACTGGCCAAAATGTTAATTTGTTGATTAATTTCACATTTGCTGGATGGCCACTAATGATGAATGTCTGATGTAAGAAATAATGAATATTCTAAGTAGATTAATCAGTGACATCATTGTTTGAGATACACTCATACCTCGGTTTTCGACCACAATCCGTTCCAGAAGGCTGTTCGAAAACCGAAACCATGCTCTTTTTAAAACAAAATCTTTTTTGAACACGTCTGCTCACAATGGAACACTACACGAGGAAGCGTCACTTCCTCGTCTACCCGAGGAAGCGTCACTTCCTTGTGTAAGGAAGGCGAGAGGAGTCAAGTGGCGCATTCAAGTGAGCTCAGTTTGTTCGAGAACCGATTGTCACCTCTAGTGTCATAGCGCAACAAAAGTGTTGCGATATTGGTGCGTGTTTTTTCAAGGAACTTCAATGATTAATAAATTTCTTGTTATACAGACAACAACTTTATGCTATCATTGGAAACTTCGTATTGGTAACAACGATGGTGTTTCATTTTACGCTGCT
>NW_017805164.1:0-794 GCF_001891065.2 Hippocampus comes | reverse complement strand
TTGAAGTGGTAGAGTCACAGAGAAGAGAAAAAAAAAACAGCTGGTATTTCCCAGAAAACTATTCAGTTAAAAAAAAAAACAAAACAGCAACTCCACGCTCAACACTCATAAAGGTGAACACCACCCGGCAAGAGTTGATCGTGATCCGTCAACAAGTTGGAGGCTTGATAGTATTTTACAGTTTGACACCGGTGGACGAGGAAGGAATGAGACAAGATGATGACATCAAAACCCGGCAGCAATCGGCAACTGCTTTACAAGAGTGACTAGAAAGATTTTCTTTTCCTTGCCTCCAGCTACAAACAACAAAACCACACGTGGGCTAATGCATATTTTGGAAAGACTTAACCGCTGTGGACAGTTTTCCGTCGGCTTGCTTCGTTGATCATCATTTCCGGTAGCGATTGACCGTTTTTCTATAAATAAATAAAGGCAGAATTTGGGGCACACATCTTGTGTTGGATGTCATTGCGTTGTGCAAGCATTTCAAAATGGCTGACTCGTTAGGGTACGCCAGCGCATCTGGAGTCGCTTTTCCAAACCAAAATGTATTGCACTGTTCTTCAATACTTTCTATGGAATTTCGATGTTTTTATGTTTGTCTTTTATTGCCCCCTCCGCATTTCTTCAACTTTAAATGAAGAACAGATTCACATTTACAATGCCGAGCTGGCTGCAGGCAGCAGAGTAAAAACAAAGTCAAATAAAAAACAAATACAAAAAAAAAAAGAAGTTGGCGCATGTAAAATCCATGCTCAGCATGGCTCGGGATGCCATCAAGTGTCGTGTACAAG
>NW_017805163.1:0-1699 GCF_001891065.2 Hippocampus comes | reverse complement strand
ATACCATCAAACAACCACCTGAAATTCTTTCGCAACACCTGAAAATGATTTTGGCCACCAGATAAGTGACGTGAGCACATGACAACAGTCGGCGTGAAATGAGACATTCTGCTTTCCATGACCATTTGTTGTTTTGCTTTGCTGGCAGAACCACATGTAATGACTTGCTCAGATAAAAGCGATTTGAAAACAGGAATGGTCGTTTGATTAACTGACAAAAAATAAAAAACCCAAAACCCAAACAAACACTGCAGTCTGATTGAAAGAATTCAAGCTTTCAAGTTAGGGTAGTTCTTCGGGCTACCATATAGTATAATAGTTAATCATTAGACTGATTTATACAGGAGAGCAGCTGCACTACCACGTCAACAATCAAGAACTGGTTACGCTGTCATTGCTGCAATCAAAGACTGCTATCATGTCGAGGCCAGCTGACTGTAAAAAAAAAAAAAAAAATGCCTTTACTACTTTGCAAAAGCATCAACCTCCCCAAAAACCTTGTTCAAAGATCTTAGAGCCCTGAGCTTTGCAATGAACAAAATGGCGCATCGACAGAACGGAAATTGAGTTTCCAACTGCAACAAAACATTCCATCAATTTATGATAACAAAACAAGTCTGCTCAAATGTATCAAACCTGACTACTTGCATTTGTTATTGTCAAAAAAACGTCCAGGCCTTCAGTGGAGGTGACAATGATGTCCAACGGCTTCCGCAAAGCGTGGGAAGACGCTAATTTTTCAAGTGGAAACAGAACATGGTCAGCGAATTGTGAAAAGAAAAAAAAAGATTTGGACAGTGACGATCTGTAGCTATTATATAACAATACAGTATGACGTATGTACTAAGTATGATGAAATTCTGAGGAAAACGTTTGCATTTCCACCCACACACACACACACACACACACACACACACACACACACACACACACACACACACACACACACACACACTCACACAGACACACACGAGTCAAGTGGTATCTATATACAAGTGCATCTCGATAAAATACAATATCAAACTCATAGAATATCGTACAAATATTCATTTATTTAAATAGGTCAGTTCAAAAAGTGAACATTTTGTGAATCCAATTCATATCAACAATGAGCGTGATTGTTTCTTATGGAATTTCGGAATTTCTCAAAAGCGTGAAGTGGGTTCAACTATTCCATTTCCAATACTCAAATTCATCGAGACGCGCTTGCATGTTGCAACAAGGGTACCCAAATACATGCCCCAATATCCACCGATAATGTCGACAATATTTGAACAATCTGGCTGGATACCTAATGTCAAAGAATAATATCAAAATGTTGATCCGTGCATTTACCGCACATGGGACACATGCATTTCACGATTGTTATAGAATGGCAAAAATCATGATCATGTAGCTTTATGAATGTCTCACATCAGCCCCATACATTTCCACATTGTCATGAATGGGTCTGAATTAAGGTTCAAAGCCCAAAAATAATCACATCTGCATTTGTAAATATATCGAACTGCTATCTAAAACTTTGGCTTTCACATAGAACGTTTTTTTGACACGATTGTCAACTTTTATTCACAGGGGTGGACAACGTATTTGCACATAGCTAAAGCGTTTGTGTGGAATAATTCAATGAGATAGAAAATATCGCTGCTAATCCAATTAGACCCAAGCATACCTGAATTGCCTCCTGTCACTATCGCCG
>NW_017805162.1:0-832 GCF_001891065.2 Hippocampus comes | reverse complement strand
TCCTGCAGGTACACTATTTTATGTGTGTTTAGCTGACCAGCAACATCATATCATATTATCCACATATTTAGATGTCTTATATTGAAAGGACATTTGCTTCCAGTCCATTTCCAGTCCATACACGTTAATTTCTTATCAGGATCCTTCTCATCCGCGGTCCTACCTTTTTTACTGATTTGTATCCCCATTTTGCCACTCAAAATTCCCTGTTCGGATTAGGTCGCGAGCCTCCACTGGTGGTGATTGGTTACCTGTTTTTTAAACTTGAACCACCAGTACGTTGGCGCCTTTTCTGTCTGGTCTACATCGAATTAACATGTTGCAGACTTTACGGACGACAAATGTTGCCTGGGCGGGACGGGTCTTCTCAACTCGTCTTTTGTTGTTCGACCGCTGTTCCCAAATTATTCATTCCCCTTTTGTGACCGAGTTTCGCCCCCTCCCCTGTGATTGCCCACCTGCATTGACGTGCTAATTGTGCACGTCAATGCGCTCGATCCCTTTAATCCTTCAAAAGTACTCGTTACAATTCCAACAAAAGTACACAAACAGAACCATGACAGTACCCCTTCCTCAAGGGACTGAAGTCCCAAAACAGTCACCAAATGGCTGGGCTTGGCCTTTCTAAGACGGGGATCGACCAGACTGGGAACATGGGACAACATGACGTGGACGCGGCACGGCTCAACATGGGCGCGGATGGGGCTCGGCCTCCCGTGGATGTGGCTTGACGAGACGAGATGAAAAACATGCGACAGCCGCATAACCTGCGCTGCGTGAAGGGGAAAGGGTGTCACCCGGCAACGTGCTCAGCCAGGCACAGGGTGGAACT
>NW_017805161.1:0-1529 GCF_001891065.2 Hippocampus comes | reverse complement strand
CGGTTTTGTGGTGGCAGAAGTACTCACATTCTATATTTTCCTATCTTGACAACATCTGAGGAGGAAAAAGCACAGATAGAGCGGTTACAAAAAGTCTACACACCCCTCTTCAAATGCCCGTTTTTTTGTGCCCCCCCCCAAAAAAAAGCGGGAAACAAAGATAAATCATTTCAAAAGGACTAGAACAGCTGAACTTTATTTTGGGTGAATTAGAGCAACTTTAAACCCACAACAGATCTGTGGAGATGGAGAGAAAAAAAAATTAACCTGGTCACTTGCACAAAAAAAAAAAAAGGGTTGGGCACCACTACTTTAAATGCTCACCAGAGGTTGAAAAAGTCACAAATACAAACTACAGATATCGACTTCCAATTATCAGGAGCAAAAGTCAAGTTGTGAGAAAATAAATATTCAGTGACCTTAAAAGTATTTGTAGTTTTTCCATTTTCCGACCACTACTTTTCAGTCCTCCATTAAAAAAAAAAAAAAAAAAAGTGTTGTGTTGTGTCAAGGCGGCTTGCAACAGGGTTGCATTTTACACAGCCGCAGCGTCCTTGAAGCCCAAATGACAGGCTATGACAGGATGCAGACAGGAAGTTGTGTGACATACACCTCCCGCAGCCATGTAAAAAAAAAAAAGGAGTTTGGAGCCACATATTTATGTATGCGCCGAAAATTTTGGGTTGTAACTCTAATTTTGTCTCTCCGGGGAAAATTGAGAGGCCCCACCGGGCGGCCAAGGAGGATTTATGATAGATGAAAGGCATTTAATGTGTATTAAATTACATGTGACCGCCGGGTTGTGACGGTTCCCGCATGAAATACGAGCAGCGGGCGTGCGACATTTTGTCACAATTCCTTTATAACACAGTAGACGGTAATATGGTATTATCTTGTGGGTTGGCATGCCTCATTGGTTACGTTTCCAAGTTTTGCATCCCAGTGGGCATCTGATGTCAATGACAGCATCGATATGGCATCAGAATTCATCATCAGGATTTGGTTGCGTTCATACGTCAGCGGTGACATCCGCAATGTCGCTGTGGCACTAACGACAATGAACAAGTTAACGGTACGTTGTTTCTATCTCAAAGCACAAATGTTCATTTTTTTTCACATCGTTAGCTGTCTTGTGCGACAGCGTGAAATGAATGTGAGTTCGCTCATTTCTTGGAACTTCTTCAGATGTGTTGTGGAAACAGCCAACGAAAATCAAAACGCTTTCCGAAATGCTTGGGCAAATATGCTGATATGAAATCTTGCCTTAAGGATTAGGACGAGGGGTTCAGGTTTGGGTTCACTTTAGGACTGTGGGTCAGGGTTCAGTGTTACGGGAAAGAGTTCGGATTAAGGTTTAGATTAGTTGTTCGGGTTGGGCCTTTGGCCTCGGGTTGCGTTTGGGACGTTTTAAGCAACTTTAGAGGTGTGTTGTCCTCCCCTGGAGTTTGAATTCTGAATTGCGTGTTCAATTTATGGCTCCACTACTTCTCATCGGAGAGCAAGACAGAAGTTTCACGAAAATGCTTCAG
>NW_017805160.1:0-1945 GCF_001891065.2 Hippocampus comes | reverse complement strand
ACATACATACATACAGACATACAGACATACATACAGACATACAGACAGACATACATACATACATACAGACATACATACATACAGACAGACAGACAGACAGACAGACAGACAGACAGACAGACAGTCAGACAGACAAACAAACAAACAAACAAACAAACAAGGTTGAGGCCCAGAACAGACATGTAGCAGGAGCAACTTGTCACCGAGTATGACATGTTGAACAAAGTCACAGGTGCCTAAGTATATCGCCAAGGTGATTTCACATGATTTAACTTTTCATCTCTTGAAATCCCCATGCTGCGGAAGTCCTAATGCACAATAAAACCTTAACTATATTTGTTGCTGCACTTGAGGGCAACACTTGATGGGCCAATTAACTAAAGCTATTAATTAACACATGAGAACCATTAGTTTGCAAGTACAGTTAAAACATACATTCCATCTACTGTTTAATCCACTCCAAAAATTCACACAAATATGAGTTATAATCATAACAATTAAACTAAACACCGACTTGTAATTTCTGAATGAACCTAGAGATGAGCAATCCTCTGTTTGTCTCACTCATATAAGTGAATACTATACTGCTGTAGGATCATGTAGTGGTGTGCTTTAGTTCCTAAGGTTTTGTTGTTACTTTGAATTTTCATGACTTTTTAGTGCTTTCAATTAAATTATTCCAGAGTTCCGCTGCAAGTGTTTTTTGTTTATACATTTTGTTCAGTACACCCTGCTTTTCCTGCCTCCCTGCTTTTTGGGTCCACTTCCATCGCGCTCTTCATCATGGCACGTGCCGGATGCTGGATAAAAAATAATTTTCCTGTGAAGACTTGAAATAAAGGATTTTGCATCACCGTTTTCACAAAATTAATATTTTGTGCCTCATTAATACATATTAAATAGCCAAACTTGGGATTTGAACGCCGAGACATCCGTCAAAAGAAGGTATTACAAGAATAAGAACCACCGAGATGGTCCCTGATAGCCTCACGTCACATACGCGGGATGTCGAGGGAAGTTCTGTGCTACATACGTAGAAGCAGCTAGGTAGCAACAGCAGAGTCATTCCGCGGTGATTAAATCAGATCCTCCTTGATGACAAAGAAGCTACATTTCTGACAAATACACATACGCTCATACACACGAAAGGTTGATGAGAAAAGATGGAGAGCCGCACTAAATGCTACGCTAACCCAAGAATAACAAGACAAGCATGTTTATAAGTTAAGATAAGAAAACCTTTATTTGTCTCACAATGGAGAAATTCCCAATTTACAGCAGCAAAATTATGAAAGGGAGAACGTAGAAGACAAAAAGTATCAAAATAAATCTAAATATAAAATATAAATATAAGCATATTTAAGACTGCTTGCTTAATCGATTACACTTTTCACAGATGTATGGCTGGGAACGCGTTAAAGTGGAGAACTTCCAACCAAAAACAGTTCATCAATGACTCTGCGAGAGAAAATTACACACTCTAAATTGAAATCAATGACTCTGCGAGAGAAAATTACACACTCTAAATTGAACCAGAACCAGAAATGAATTAACTTCCATTGTTGACACGGATGGATGCATGCCCCTCGCAGCTGAAGCCCGAGGGCAGCCATCTTACGTTGCTACTGGTACTGACTGACGTCTGTTTTTTTTCGCTGAAAACTCTGTTATCAGTTCCGGTTTAATGCGACAGTAGGATCCCGGCAGGGGGTTATAAGAGACTCTCAAAGCAATAATAGATACATCCCTGCAGCCAAGACACATAGCCTCATGTTAAAAGCATATTAATATCGTATGAAATGTTTATCATTCATCGGTAATGTTCCTTGTTTGTTTTCACAATGGAGTCCTGAGTTTTGCACAATAAATTGTCTCAAAATAAATTTACGGCGGCACTTTTGTGTTTAGCCTTGCTTCTGGACAAAAAAAAATACACAATGTGAAT
>NW_017805159.1:10215-16896 GCF_001891065.2 Hippocampus comes | reverse complement strand
AAAAAAGCCCAGTGTGGCCGCATAAGTGCGCTTCGCTGTCACAGAACGGAAAAGTCACGTGACCCCGCATGGTATATTCACATTTACTGTATTCAGCGCTTCCTTCACATACCGCTAGTAGCACGTTTTGACAACGCAACTCATTTCCTTCAGCGGCGAACAAAGTCTATGTCGTGCTGCTTTCGATTCCCCGCCCCAAAATGTGCAATAATGAATTTAGCGGCATGCAAACTAGGCTAGCACATCATCAAACTTATGACTGCAACATTTTTATCAGCACTTTCTACCTCGCAAGCGCAACAGTGTGCTTTGGAAATCTTCCGATGAACCAGAGTGCCTTTGAAATTGGTCAGTTTTTTTTTTTCTTGCACAGCTTTATTGGACGCTTGACAAGCTTTCAGCGCGGACTTCCACTGCAATTGCGGCCAATATTCCCAAGTAAACATTTACTGGCATCCAAATGCCCCACTCGAGAGAATCAAGGCCAAATATGCTATCGAGGTCTTTTAGTTAGTTTTTTTTTTTTTTTTTTTAAACATGGTCTTCATACTTCCAAAAAGCCAAAACCAAATTTGATTTTCAAAGCCTTGAATTTTGAAAAATGGTGAAATGCCATGACAAAAAAGGTAGACGGCCTCCTCGGCTACCTTGTTTTGGATCTCAATAAAAAAAAACAAACAAACAAACAAAAAAATTTTCTTTGGTTCCCGTGACACTTGTTTCTGCCTCTTGTGCATTTCGGAGTACAGTGGTATCTCTACTGACGAACGTCTCTTCATACGGAATTTTCAAGTTACGAAACGTCTCAACAGGATATATAGCCTCTTGTTACAAAAGAAATGTCAAGATATCAAAGGTAAAAATAGAGTATGGGCTGCTAGTCGCAGCTCAGAGTTTCCTAAACGCTATATACTCATAGCTGCTCTGCCAGTGGCTATTACGTAGCATCTTCCTGGAAGCCCATTAGGTAAGAGGGACTTCTATCGAATCTGTCTCTGTGTGTAGATCGATAGATGTGTCTATATGCAGCGTCCTCGCCCTTCGCCCCTCGGGCCATGAGGTGTTCCGAGAGTTTTACGTAAATGCTCACGATGCTGATGTTTGCCTTGGACATTTTCGAAGGATTGTTAAAAGCCGACAAAAACAAACGTCCTTGGATCAGTTCTTGACAAAATGCTCGGCAAAAACCACTTCTGACTTCCGACATGGACTAAGGAGGGCAAAAAAAACCCAATGCATTTAACACCGTTAAAGGTTAAATGACCATTTTTATTCTTTATTCTTTGTTTATTTTACATTAAGTAACAACTTTAATTTATTGTAACATGTATTTATTACATATTTTGATGCATTTTTATGCTTTAGAAAACATTTAGGTCTGAATTTTCGGGGAGCTTGGAACGAGGGCATTTAAATGGAAAACGTGTCTACTTACAAAATTTTCTCGTGAAGAAATTTCAGCACCAATTAATTTCGTAAGTAGAGGTACCCCTGTACGAAATAAAAATGCGCGGGAGGTCTTGCCGACACATCTTGACAGCATTCCTGCCAACGGGTTTACTTAAAATGCACGACACGTTCAAGTCCGTCTCCACATCCATATTGACCGATAATGTGCATATTTACAGTACGCTGTGAATATGCCGCTAGCTGGTCTTCATGATTCATGAGTGTAGCACCCCTCCCCCCCTAAAAAAAAAGGGGGGGAGGCACACAATCGCATCTGCAGAAAGGCCTCAGTTTCTTGTCAATCAATTAACTTTATCAATGTCCGGGTTGAATATCAGTAAAAAAAAAAAAAAAAAGAATTCTTAAGTGGATATGCTACAAAAGCAATGCAGAGAATTAATCGCGGCGCCTTCTGTTCGACGCGTTTTGTTTGTTTTCCATCCACTCCAGCACGGGCGTGAAGAGCACATTTTGACGCTGCACTCCACGTTGGTGCCGTGCATGGCATCCACGCCTAAATCCCATTTGGACTTGGAGCGGCGTCGCGAGCCGCCATCTGCGTTGCGAGCGCGACATCCAAATGTTGATGCAATATGGCGGCTAATGCCGGGCGAGACAGTTGGAGGATGCTTTCGGATGGACTGGATTGCACATTGGAGTGAGTCATAACAGCAGTTTCCCGCTCCCACTTGGCCGCCGGCTAAAATGTGAGCGACAAGCAAAGCAAAACGGCTCATCATCTCGGCTTTCTTTTCCGAGTGAACGCCGCGCAGACAGCGAAACGGCCAGGTAGTGTTTTCTCACGTCAGAGCTGATTTGTCTGCACAAAAGTCGAGAGGAAAAAAAAATGATGGATGGCTTCAATCTCTGCAGCGGGCGCGGGTATTCATCATCAAGAGCGAGCAAGCGAAAACGGCAGAATACTGCGTTTTATTTTGGGGGAGTTTTGTCTGGGTTTTTTTTTCTTTTTAAGAAAAAACTCTGCGCTTTAACGCTGTTTTAATTTATAGCTCTCCATAGCAAAAGACCGCTTGAAATTTATTTATTCATCAGTTCCACTTCCTGGTGAAAACACATTGAAACCGATACGTTCAAAATGCTCCGATACAATGACACCGATACCACTTTAGCAGATTGACATCATGTCCATCGTGTTGACATACTTTCAATCAGCGGTCCATGAACACCAGACAGCGAGCGATTTGGCAACAGCTCGCATAAATCGACCTAATCGTAGATTGAAAAGAGAAAAAAAATGAAATCGGCATTTTTGTTGTTATTTTGTAATGGAGCTTGTCCCGATCAGGAATAAATGACAGCACCGCTGTCCTTCCACTTGGCTATGCTATGAGGAATATACTGTGTACGTCAGAACTCGACGCCCAACAAAAAAAAAAATTGACAGTGGACCCCAAATATTCATGGCACGGCAACACATACATACATTCTTTTCCTTTACATTTTTGCCGTCAACTAGAAGCGCAGTTTTGCTCTTTGCTTGTTCCCATCTCAGTGGCACCGATGAAAAACAGTCTCCCCACTCCATCATTTCATTGGCCCATTCTTGTCCGAGACAGATGGACGCCGAAAAATTGCGACGCGACTTTTTATCATTGTGAGCGGGCGCAGCAGTGACAGTGAAGTTTGACGACTCGCCGTAAATAACACTCAATAAATCCGCTCATTAGTGCTTTGAAAATTCAAATTTTGTGTGAGCAGCATGACATTTGCCAGACATATCGATCATGAGTAGACCCACAAAAAAAAAAAAAAAAAAATTCTGTCACTTTGGTTTTGAACAGACATTTTTTGGGGCATTGTGATAATTTTCCCAGGATCATTTAAAAATAAAGTAGTTCACGAGATTTTGATCGGTAGTTTCTAAATTGCAACTATTTGCACCAAACAGGTGGACGAGTAACTATAGTCTGATCACTTCATTTTTATCGCACCATTTCCTTGCTTATAAGCTGGAAGAGATTGTTTTTCGGCGAAGCGTCAATTCACCAAAGACAGTCACTTCCTCTTTACGAGGATACTACTCCGTTGTTAAAAAGTCAATGAAAAAGACACAAGGAATGTTTTGTCTCCCCCGTCCTGATCTGCACAAAAATTCCATCCAGGACCTTATGTTTATTCCGTGGAGGGAACCCAAAAAAATTCCACTCGGACGACAATCCTTTTTGACGTTGCCGCCTGATCCGCTATTTGCAACTTTTCCCGTCCGGTGTTGGAGATAAGACCCGGGAGCGAGGAGCCGCGCTCTACATTTATTCATCGGCGCCGCTCATGTGAACTGCGCCGGGCAGATAGTCGTTCAGAGCCGGTGAGAAATCACAAGTGCGTTTCATTTATTTATTTTTGTATTTTTTTTCTTACTGGACGTTGCGGAGTTCCCCCATATGAGCTTTACCGGCGCGTGACGATAAGCAAGAGCGCAGTCGGGGTCAGAGGTGGTTCGCCTCGCCGCGGATCTCCTTCTCAATAACCTTCGGCTCGCGTTGAACAAGCGACCCCGCCAGCATCCCTTTCAGTGTTTTCCGTGTAGAAAACCGCTGAGACGGCGCACTTACATTTCTCCTTTGCATCCTTTTTGCATCCCGTGGTGCGTTCCAATTGTCATATAGCTGCCCTATGGACACTGAACTCAATTCAGGTCATTTCACAGCAAGCAGCAGTTTGACGGACAAAAGAAATCGAAACAACACTTGGTCAGGTTTTAACAAAACACCACATGAAATTCCCTTTCACTAGCTTAATGCTAACACTAAATGCGAGTCGTTTACAGTAGTAGTGAAACTTTTTTTTTTGTGCCGGCATGATGGATTATACTGGTGAACCACATTCGAGACTGAATTAATCCATATAACTGCTATGAACCCTTTTTGTCATCTCTTTTATTTCCAATTATTACTTTTTTTTTTTAACAAATACTAGCACTCACAATCCATACTTCAAAAGGGGATGCATTCATCTTTTTTTTGGGGGGGTGGGGGGTGCGACGAGTAATTCACCTGCTTTGACTTATCCTTTATCAAGCGACTTTATTGATCATTTTAATAAAAGCAGCAAAGGCGGCTTCATTGGCAGCAAGTTGTTAGGTGGGCTGCGCGCTTCGGCGACACCACGATGAATGGCTTTTATTACCTCCCGCTACACCCGGCACTTATAACACCTTTTCTATTCTTTTTATCATGTGCAATCATTGATAGTCTGTAGCTGCAGACCCCGTTGTGGAAAAAATATATATATTAAAAGAAAAAAAAAAAACAATAAGAACGCCGTCCCACTTTATCACGCGGCCGGCGGAGCCATGCATCATCCGGTTGGACAAATGCAGAAAAAGCGGCGGCGTATTAATCAAGGTCAGAGGGTGGGAAGAGAAAAAAGGAATACGGTAATTGACACTTTTAACAAAATGTAAAACGTTCAAACAACGTAGCTCAGTCAAATATATTTCGTTCACATTGGCAGTCCCATGCTTTCCTATAAAACACCCAAAGGTATCCATTTTCTTTTTGGTCTTATTTATTTATTTATTTTTCCCAGAGCTGTATATTTAATTTTCAGGGAATAGCGCAAACCTGACATGACAGGAGTTTTACACGCATCATGAAGGCGAGCAAGTGAGCGCTGACCCAAAATAATTACCGTCTTCTCAGTAACAACGCAAAAAAAATATATTCTGGCACCATCTCATCCCTCGGCGCGATGAGCCGACGGGATGTCACACTCTTGACTTTCTTCCCGGCTGATAGAAAAAAGATCGGCGCTCCTCGACGACATAACTCGTCGGCGCGGCGGGACGGACGCAAGGTGTCAATTTGACACTCAAACTTGAAACGGAACACGCTTGACACGCCGCTCGCAAAAAGCGCGGCGGAATGACGATGGGGATTGGTTTGATGGGCGCGCGGGTGAAGCCGGTGGAAGCGATCGATCGGAATGGACAACAAAACGCACACGGGACACTATATTAGGCACACATCCAATGTCAATCGCCCTCATATCTACTGGAATAATATTGCTATTTTGAACAACAAATTTAACATTCATATTGCCGTTCACGGGCCATCAAGTTGGGAATTTACCCATTTGCGGATTTCTTTTTTGTGGGAACCCCTCATATCTGAAAAACTCCCATTTGCAGAATTGTGGGCGTGATCTAAATATCAAGTGGACTTAAACTTGATTACAGCCTGGCACAGTGTCACAGTTTGAGTAGTAATTCCATTACCAGCATTTTCTTAATCCATCACACATCAGGAAATCTAAAACAAAAATCCATTTGAGTAGACAGCATTTAAGTTGTTCGTCATATACAGAATAAAAGCACATTAGCAGCATAATAGAATAATCAATCAAGATCATCTGTTTTCGTGGAAATAATTCAGCCAATCTGAATCCAATTAGAACTCAGCACATGCAGGACCAAACGACGCGTCCTCGCCAACTTGCGCGTGCGAAAGATATTTATCAGTAAGTCCAGCTGAAATCGACTATTTTTAATCTTTATTTCTTTTATTTTATGCCGAGGTGCGAGTCATTTGTCGTGTTTAGCCGGCACACCGCTGGCAGGCCCAAGACATGAATCATTATGAGAAATGTATTGAGCGTGGCTCTCCTCCAATTACCTGCCAGGATGTTTCATGAGTCATAATATGCAAACAGCTGAGGGCCACACGCGCGTACTACACACTACACAAACACTAAAAGGTGCGCACGGTACACATTCGGTAAGCGCTTCAGAGCAAAACAGTCCATCAGGTGGTCAATTAGCTTCTTATGGGTGCCGGCATGTTTTGGCTCGCAGAAACTCTCGTAGCGGCCGCCGAGATGATTCATGTCGGTGTGGATGCACGCGATCACGTGACATTGTTACTTTTTCGGAGGTAGCAGCAGCGGGGTTAGCGTCACAAAGGCTTTGGCAAAAGGTTTCAGCGAGCAATTGCTCAAAAAGTAACCTTGCGTAATGAGCCACATGTCGAGAAATTCCACCACATTGTACAATTCACTCTGGTAAGATGGTTATCAACCTTCAGATAAATGGCACAAACAACAGACCAATGCTTAAAAATGCTCGACAACAAATGCACAAGTACCATCAAGCAAGCAAACCAACAAACATCAATGAACGTAAACCGTTAGTTGCAAAGAGCCAAACAGTTCTTACCTGCTGCCCATGTGCTTATCCTGACCCAGCAAACATTTCCACCCAATGAAATGAAGACC
>NW_017805159.1:8102-10137 GCF_001891065.2 Hippocampus comes | reverse complement strand
GGGAGGGGCCCCCCTGCCATCAAAGAAGGACAATGCAGTCACATTCAAAGTCAGTCGAAACGTTCTCATTAATCAAAAAAAAAAAAAACATGTTGTCAATCAAGCTTCAAAAATGTTATTCACAGTGCCCTTGTCATATTTGTACATCGCAGCCTTTCGTGTTGGTTTGCTTTAGCACACTTTTGGCCTACTTGGTCAGGTAGGTCGCCATCGGGACGCATTTCAAAAGGGGCGTGTCCTATCTACCTATGCTCTTACCAGACCTTTAAATGTGGCTGACCAGTCCATCGCTAAATACGTCCCAACCAGGAACAAGTCCTAGAACAACGGATCCCATCCATCTGAAACCTATCAAATCACTTGCCGCTTCACCGAGATATTATTACTTGATCACACAGAGCGGGCTGCTTTAGTAAATTTCCATTACACCTTGAAATTGGACCCATATGATCGTGAGTATAAATGGAAGCGAGAAATAGGGCGAGAGAGAAAAAAAGCGGTCCTGTCTGCAGGACAAATTGAAGTCTGCTCTGATGGACAAAGATCACATTGAATTTCAGTGAGCACATTTTGTCTTTTTCTTCCTGTTGAACGAAAGAACACCTTGTGGCCTTTTTTTTTTGTCTGGAAGCGGAAAGAACAAAAGAAAGAGAAAAAAAACCCTCATCTTCCATCTATGTCAAGTTGCTCACGCTGTGACATTCTTCCCCTTCAAGCTGAGTTTTTTTCTTTTTTTTTTTTTGTTTTTTACCCTGACCCAACACTACCGATATTGCTTCTTCTTGTTCAAGTTTGGAATACGCTGCCTCCACCTCCCATTGGTCATAAAGTGCGTCGCGGGACACAGCCGCCGCTGGGGTGTTAAGGGCATCTTTAGCGAAAGGCTGCGCCGCAGGATATTTTCATTAGATGCTAAACGAGACTAGCGGCGGCTGCAGATCGAAAGCCAATTACGAGACATTCCTCACGTCCATATGGATGCCGAGCAGCAATTTGGCGAATTTGATTACAAAATATGTTACTCCTTCAACAAGTCCTCTTTAATGGAGCGCCAATATGATGGTGGCAAGGATTCAGGGGCGGTATATAGACCGCAGTGGACATTTTAGGGCTTGTTTATGTAGTCTACAAAATGAACGTCACAAATTCACTGTTGTTTTTCTCCCGAGGCTAAACCAATACCTTCATTGTATTCGACAAATGATGATAATCAAGAATAGGAGGTAGGAGAGAAACAAGAGTTCATAGGAAAAAAAAAAAATACATGAATCTAGATTTGTACAGATACTTTTTTTTTTCTACCTCCTACACCCACTGATTTCTCCTGGGATGAAAGCAACGTCGTGCTTTGCCGCCATCTTGTTGCCCTTTTAGTGCCAATGTGCTGAGGAGCCTTATTTAGACAAAAGTGATACTTGTGGCATCTTGTTGCCAAGGAACTATGTTGAAGTGGGTTGAGGAACTTTATTTCGATAAAAGTAGCACATTGCTGCCACATTGGTCCGAGGAACTAAGTTAGACCGAACTGAGTTTGATTTTGATAAAAGCAGTGCTCTTCCACCCATTTGTGGAATCTTCACGCCAATGAACTACATTGAAATGAATTCAGGAGCTTCATTTACACACAAATTAGACTTTTCTGCCATCTTAGTGCCATGTAAGTATTTTGGAGTAAGTTGGATCCCTTGATTTTGACAAATGTAGTGCTCTGCCACCATTTTGTGGTGTCTTCATGCCAACGAACTACATTGAAGTGAGTTAAGGAGCTTCATTTGGCCAAAAGTAGTGCTTTGCAATCATTCTGTGTGGCATTTTGCTGCCAAAAAACTTTGTTGAAGTGAGTTAAGGCGATTCATTTTGCCAGCCCGGTGACTCCACTGCATTTTCCTTGCAGCGCAACACAGACGCTGCGGCTATCTTAGCCATCTGACATTTCAGAGACATTCCACCGAGGGGGAATCGCGTGAATATCCCGACCCCTCCTCGGGCTGCTCTGCGGGGGATTACAAAAAGTAAATTGCAGCTTTGCGAGGAC
>NW_017805159.1:0-1548 GCF_001891065.2 Hippocampus comes | reverse complement strand
TTGTGCCCATGTGTCTGAGCTCATACTAAAAGCGCTCTGGCTGCTGTTATTATTACGATATAGAAAAACAATAGAGAGGTTTCTCCATCTTAATAAAACAAAAAACAAAAAAACAAACAAAAAAAAAACGAGGGCATCACAAAAGAAAGAAATCACATTGCAGGCTTGATTGGACAAACAATCCCCCCCACCCCTTTAATGGTAGCATCATCACGGGCGATTTAGGTCAGCGGATTCTTTAGAGAGAAAAGAGAGAATAAATAAACCAGCTGCTACATCATTGTGGGACAAACTTGAAGTGTTTGCGCCTCCACCTGAGAGGAGGAAGAGGAGGCGGCGGCCGCCTGGGCGCTGAAATGAAGCGGCTATTGACGCAAACAAATGCCGGGAAGGTCCCAGCATGCAACGCAACCACAACAAGACAGAATGTCTAAATAAGACGCAGCAGACAGCCTGGGAAACATCTTGCGCTTCTTTACGGTGATGTCACATTCAGGTAAAAGTTCAGCATGAGGCCACAGTCGTCTTGACTCAATAGCAAAAGCCGGAAACCTTTTGACTCACAGCATTTTCTGGCAAACATTTAAAGCATATCTTCTTTTTAAATGTGTTTTTACAGTAGACAGCAAGTCTGAATTTTGAGTGAGCTCCTTCGGTGTAGTACAACATTGTGCCACAACATTGCCGGGCAGCGCTGAGCTCCACTGGATGAGATACAGCTTATACATAACAGGAAGAAGAAAAGCAAGAGCTGGTCTGGCTCTAATTGGTATGTGTTGCTGCTCATTGCTAATTTCTGGAAGCACGTCAATGGTGTTTCACATTATATGTTAGCATTAAGTTACCAGAATCAGTTTTCAGTATACTGTAATTTATTTTAACATTTTACTAAACTTTTTGGAATCATAAACTTTAACTGGGAGTAACAAAAAATGTTTGACGCAGGCTTTTAAAAAGTCGAGTGTGTCTGAGTAAAAAAAAAAAAAAACAAAACAAAAAAAATATATATATTTTTACAATTGTTCTGATGCCATCTGGTGCGTTCTTGGTGCCAAGCATCTTTGGGGAATTCGGTTAGTTTAGTAAGGCCATAGCTACGTCTAATAGTCAGAAAGGAGCTTTAAACCCATACTGAGGCATCTCTCTGCAAATACAAACCTTTCGAAGTTAGCAGCGATTATTTGAGTATTTTTATTATTCATGTCTGTGCTCTGTATCGTCCCCCATGAATAACAAGGGTTATGATGGCGTGAATTGCAGTAGCACCTGTAGATTGTAATTCTGGTGCTCACTGCAAGCGATGTAGCGCTTCTCCCTGCTGGAATGCATAGTGTGATGTCACGATGGTGTTAAAATTCGATAAACCAGCAGGCTTGTGTCAAATCTGCAGCACAGGTGTTGATGAAGACTAAGAGGAGTAGGAGGAGGGTAGCGGCGTTAGACGTCGCAGCCAGTCTGAAGCGCTAGCGTTTATTAATTTACACGTCGCTGATGACGATTGACGAACAGGTTCATATTCGCTCATGATCTCGACCAAGGAAGATTGTG
>NW_017805158.1:1911-6835 GCF_001891065.2 Hippocampus comes | reverse complement strand
AGAAGCAAGATGACAGCCATGCAAAATACACACCAGATTCTGCCTTACTTTAATTGCGGCAATTGTCCTAAGACCTAAGGTGTGGTTTCTGGCTGTTCAGAATGTTTACCCGCAACAGGTGATCCACCACTAAAGGTCATTGTCCACCACTCAAGGTCATTGTTTGTCTCTGTTCAAACAATATGTAGGGAAAGGTAACAATCCCCATCTGGAGATAATTTTTTAGAAGGTTCCACAAACTTTCGATCCCGTTCTCATCAACTTGCCATGCATGACTGTCAGAGATGTTTGCTCGGACAGTTGAACAGACTCAGGAAGAGATTGCCTTTTCTGCCGGCAGGAGGCGGAGTTTTCTACGAAGCCACTCCGTGTACGCTTCTGAGCTGACACCTGACCTCCAGCCTTTGTCGGCTTTTGATTGATCGCGTATGTAAATTACAAAAGTGATATAAGTGATATATCAGAAAAACACTCCCTTCTTCATTTACATGTCACGTCTCTCAGCCCAGCCCACCGGTACACCACTCAGAGGCCAAAACATCTCTCGGTACAAACAATGGATACCTTGTTACTTCAATGGGTAGGTTTCGCATGAACTGAGACACTGTGACAAACTGAAGGACATTTTATCGTGCTGCCCACCCGAAGTTGAACCTTCCAGCCTGGACTATCAGTTAACTCTTTCATTCCACAAGATGTACTTGTCCGTCTTTTAAAATTAGGCCACGCCTACAAAGGACGTACTTGTACATCTTAGTCTTAGTCTTTTTTTTTTTTTTGCGTCATAGAGAGGAGGATCTGATGCAATCTGTGAATGAGAATAAGCCTTGTAAATCATGTAAAAAAGTGACTAGTAGGTGGCAGTGGTGCCACACGTAATTGAAATGCATGCTTTTACAAAAAGCCCTTTTTCTCCTTTTTTTGCCCAGGAATCGCCATTTTCATGAAACTTAGCCATTTTGTAATGCCGATTGCTGAAGAATGGAAAAAGACAGAAACAATTTTTTTCTGCTGAAAGAAGAGAGTCCAAACTTTATTTTGGTAGGCTCCATGTTTATATAGCATTAGAACCAAATATTCTGTGGGCCTTACAAGATCAGTCAAAATCCAGTCAAACGCTGGGATTGAGGGGGTTGCTCCAATGAAAATGGCTGGGATTGAATGAGTTACCAAGGCCTCAGTTCCATTCAGCTCAAGATGGCCCCTTTTTCCTGTGTGCTCTAGACACACGCGTTTGAGGTCAATCGAGCATACAAATGAAACTTTTAAACATGATCACTTTGAGTTTGTCTATACTCTATCACTGACAAGTCCTCGATTCTCCACACCACTGTATTTCTGGATAAACTCACGTTGTTGAAATCCTGTGATTTTTCCGGGCATATTACCTCCTTGACTTTGATGAGGCACTGCTTTATGAAATCACCATCTGAAAACGGTTTGCCATTCTGGGCAATAAGTTGAGCGACTTCATAGATTGCTGCTGTGGCATTTTCCTGTACAGTCAAACCTCGGTTTTCGTCCATAATCCGTTCCAGAAGGCTGTTCGAAAACCGAATTGTTGGAAAACCGAAACCACGCTCTTTTTAAAATAAAAATGTTTATTGAACACGTCTGCTCACAATGGAAAATGACACAAGGAGGCGTCACTTCCTCATGTAAGGAAGGCTAGAGGAGTCAAATGATGCATTCAAGTGCGCTCAGTTTGTTCGAGAACCGATTTTCGGTCGTAATCTGAAGCATAAAAAAAATCGAAATTATTGGTCGAAAACCGATTTGGTCGAGAAAAGAGACGGTCAAAAACCGAGGTTTGACTGTATTTTGTTAGCACGAAAAAAAACTGTTGTTGAGCTTGCAGGCTCGCTGCCATTCGCTTGAATTTCTGTGCTCGTCGGCACCTGTGTACGATGCGTAGCTCTGATGCTTGGTCTATTGGTGCCAACGGACATTATACTCCTTCATCACGGCAACATCTTCATCGCAAATCAAACAGACATACTTTCCGTTGATTTCTTTGAAGAAATATTCATTTTCCCACCGTGTTTCAAATCTTCTGCACTCACTTGCTATCTTTCATTTCTTCGGTGCTGGCATTTCTGGTGACTTGTGGTAAATTTTTTTCTTTGCTTAATTTTGTTTCGTGGAGAAGCACCTTTTCCGTTACTGGTTCCATCTAGTGTTGAAAATGAGAGGTTCAACAGATTTGTGCTCAAGCGCCATGTGCGGGCCATATTCAACTATGTTTTCAGAATTTGCTGCGGGCCAATAAAAACAAGCGCGCGGGCCGCAGTTGTTGCTCGTTTTTGTCATGATTCGGTTTGTGACCAACAGGTGGCACTGTAGGGCTCTCCCTGCAGCTGCACACCTGTTGGTCATTATGTAATTAGTGTTTTAAAAGGACTCCCAGCCCGAACACTCAGTGTCGGTCATTGTTGCTCTTTGCTACTGTCATGTTTGTTTGTTGCCGTTTGTCTGCTGCTGTCCTGTCAGGTTTGTTTCGGTCATGGTTTGGTCACAGTTCTGTTCAAGCTTCAGTTGTGATTTTTGTTTGCTACTTTGGACTATGTTTGTTTTGGATTTAGTTTTCTCTGTTTCAAATACACTTCTTCAAGTACACCCTGCTCCTCCCTCCTGCCTGCTTTTTGGGGCCCACCACCACCTTGCAACGTGACAGTTGTGTGTGTGTGTGTGTGTGTGTGTGTGTGTGTGTGTGTGTGTGTGTGTGTGTGTGTGTGTGTGTGTGTGTGAGAGAGACTCTTTGCAGTCCCACAGTAAAAAAAATTGGCACTTTGTCTCTGACTGGTTGGCCACCCTTGATCTACACCAGTGGTCACCAAACTACGGCCATCATAAAATTCGGCTTTTGCAATAAAATATTCCTTAGTTCTGAACTATTTTCATTATTAACTATTAGCTAGTAACAATTTCATAAACACATATAACGTGACATTTGTTCCATCCTTCTGGGGTCTGTGCCGTTATCTGGCAACCCCAAAAATCCTAAACCCGTCCCTCTCAAAGAGAACGTAATCATGGCGAAAAGGTGAGGTAAGAGAAAAAAATATTCAGAATACAGGGAATTTAACCCAAAATTGAGAAACGATTTTTTTTTTCATTGCAAAGAAAAGGCTGTCTGTCTCATCTGTCGGTGGCGGTATTCAAAGAATACAATCTGCGGAGACACTACGAATCCCGTCACAACGACAAGTATGTTATTTTGCATGGCCAAATGCGAGCAGATAAACTGTCAACGCTAAAGAGAGGAACGTTAGCTGAGCAAAATGCATTTGTACGCCAAGCTCAGCTGAACCAGCCATCTGTTCGGGCTGGCTTTCGGTTTGCTCAACTGATAGCAAGCAGCGGTAAGGAGAGTTTGTCAAGAAATGCATGAATGCTGTCGCGGAGGTGGTGTGTCCCGAGAAGAAAGACGTCTTTAATACCGCGAGTGTATCAAAAAAAGTTATTTGATTTTGTGTGGGTTTCTGGGAAACAATACAATTTGACGTCTAGGTACTCTTGCAGTCACACTTTTGCTGTTATAAACTGACCCCCCCATCAGAGAAGCGAAAAGTTATGTGGCCCTCACAAGAAAGAAAACGTTTGAGGACCACTGATCTCCACAGTTTGAAGATGGAATTTATTTTTCAAATGACAGTTTCACCAGTAGATGTCACTCTTGGCCCATGAACCTCTCAAAAATGTCGCCATAGTCGTTGCATGTGTAAATTGAAGGGGTCGTTGTTTACGATTGGATGGCTCTACTTTACGAACGGCAAAAGGAGAGATGGAATCCTTTGAATGCAGTTTTATTGAAAGGGAAAAAAAAGACGTCCGCACCGCAGCACGTTCGAGAACACAACCCCTTCTTCTGGCGACTAAAACACTTCCTGTTTCCTTCAGCCAATCAGACGCTCTCAACATAAACATATTTATGAAGAAATTATGAAAGAGAATATAATTTAGGTAACTTTAACATCAAAGACAACACTGCAATGTTCAAAAACAAAATGACAACAATTAACAATTTAACAAAAGCTTACACATGTAAAACAACTTTGTCTCGGATCATTCCATTTAATTTTCATAGCGTAATGAATTCGAACCAGGGCGTTTTGGGGAGTGTTTTTTTGGGGGGTGGGGGGGGCGAGCTTGTACAACGCAATTGCCACTGGCATTTCGAGAGATCCAGCAGGTTTCTGATAGGACTGGAGGAAGGCCTCGTCCTGAGACCGAAAGTTTTACGTCATGTACGTGGAAAGAAATCGAAACAATTGAATGAACCACGGAAACCATTTTTTTTGATGATCGCCTGACCGAAGTGTACGGAAGAAGTGCATGTAAATGCGTCAAATCACATTATTGATGATTCCCAGTTATGGGATTGCTGTGGTCATGCAGCCGACGAAGTTGTTGTTGTCCATCCATTCAAATGTGTTGTCGGACATTTTTATTTTCTGTTTTAGTCGTTAGTCAAATCATGAAATGTTATATCAGAATGAATGAAGATTTTACCGTTAAAGAAACCTCACATATGAGCCTTTGTAGTCGCGTGGCTTCTCTTTCCTTTGTTTAAACTTCATCTGCGATGACCAACTCAAATGTGACCCGAGAACGGAAATGTTTGGATCAAGCATCACTAGATGGCGCTCTCGAGTCATGCTTTTCCTACCTTCCTCGAGCGCGCCTGTGTTGGTGTTTGTGTATCACAATAATCCGGCCAAGTATATAGAACACACGGAATTTGTCTCCGGTAGTATAGGCTGACACTAGTATTGCCGTAACAAGCAACTGTGATGAACGAGGACATAATACGCAAGTATCGAAAGACTTTCGGTCATGTGCGAGTGCCATGAGCAGAGATCAGGTGGTCAGTGGTGCAATACAATAGTGTGACAGTTGTGCAGTTGCTGCAGATCATCCTTGC
>NW_017805158.1:0-1114 GCF_001891065.2 Hippocampus comes | reverse complement strand
CTCTTGTGCCGTACGCAATTGAATCTCTAGCAGGGGCAAGACACAGGATTTTATAGGACACGCGGTACAAACCAGACGATTTCTTTTTAGTCTGAGATCCGCTACGCTGGAATTGAATCTTTTTGGACATTCTGACCCCACTCACTCACCCAGCTGTTATTTACTTTGCCTCGTTTTGTCTTTCATCTATGACGGAAAATAGCGTGGAAGTCGCTCAATCATGTCGCGTCAGAAGGTTTATGGATAAAGACCTTGGAGATACGCAGTCATACAAAAGAGGCATTTAGGTGGGACATTGCTGGTGCGTTTATTTCAATGAGCCATTTTCCCACCGCCAGCTTAGTTCACTCCAAAGGAGATCGCCGCCGTGCTTCGCTTGGACTCGCCTTTCACTGATTGATCCTGAACATGAAAACGCAGGGCAGTTCCACGCGAGGTGCTTCAAGAAGGGAGGCAAACAAGGATTGGACATCAGATCGGATGAGACCCAAGATAAAATCCCAGACACACAAGCAGCATAAATTCAAAGGAACCAAAACCGTAAAATGACCAATCAAAAATTCACCTCAACTGCTCTGTCGGCGGATTTATAGAAACCAGGTAAAAACGCCACACGAGTTCTACATCAATGGGAGCAGTTCAGACTCAGTATTTGTCTAATGACACGAATCGTCAAATGTACATTCTACTCGGCGTAGCGATGACAAGTTTGGCTACAGACGTATTTTGCAAGTCCAAGTGGCGAGAGCGGCTTTTGCAGTGACCGAAGAGAGCACAGAAGAATCGAGGGCCGGCGCGCTGGCCCTCCGAGGAGGAATTTGGACATGACATCCGGTTGCTTGGGAAGAAAGATTGGATTGACATGGCAGCAGGCGGAGGCAAGAATGTGATTGGGCCCAAATCATCTCATTCTGAAAGACCTTCAGACGAGAGAAATGACGAAATGAAAAGACTCGAGTGTTGGGAATCGGCGAATGCCGTTTCATGGATCGAATGCAGGATTCCAATTTGTGAATGGGCAGGTCAGCGCTTCTGATCGCGCAGTGGCCAACCGAGACCGGCGTCCACGCTCGCGTGCTGCCCCCCTGCCATTTTACAGTAGATTCCCTTCTGG
>NW_017805157.1:184143-193222 GCF_001891065.2 Hippocampus comes | reverse complement strand
TGAACTCAAAGACTGAACCATGGGATGAAATAACATATTTCTCAGCAAATATTGTATGCCTGAATTACAGTATTTAAAGTTTCGCAGCATTTGTTTATAAGAAATAAACCTATTATCAATGTATATTGTTGTTGTTTGTGTTATTATCATATGCAATTGTATAAGTAGACCATTTCAGAATTCGAAATTTGAGACTCTCTAAATGCATAATGGGACTCATACTTTTCTGATCAGCGAGTCCCTGGGACTCGCTGGGGTTTAAGTGTAAAATTATCACTGCCATGTATGTGATAATATTGGTGCACCTGTGTATGACAAGCCATGTGTCATCCTCGCAGCCCACTCAAACAGAGAGACTGGAAGCCACGGCTTCTCGTCTTCCAATTTCTCTATTCCTGCGTCATCTGGTTTGGTTCCCTTATTTGTCCAATATTTTCATTCTGTGTGAGGTGCTAGATTTTGTCTTGATTTCAAAACATCATGTGTTGTGTTCTGTGCCTCTGTTGCTAGCATGTCACGTGTTAAGTCTCTGTCATTTAGGGACCCCCGCTGAGCTGCCAGTTTCGCAGCCTGATCCGCCAAGCGGTTGCCAATGGTGATTGGATCGTTACTTGTCAAGTGTGCTTCACACTTGCAAATAGCGATTGTTCTAGGCAGCTGTACTGCTTCCAGCAATTGATGAAGTAACAATTTGTGGGTTACTGCTGTACCCGTTGTTATTTTGAACCCGCGGTTTGCCCAATGTCGACAGAACACATGAACAGAACCCCAGCAATATTGGCTGTCAGTACAAATAGTCACATCTTTCCCTTTAAACATTTTGCATGCTTGAATTAATTCTGACAATTCAGCGGCTTGTGCTGAGCAAATCGACTTCAATGTTCCCTGAAATAAACCCGTTGTCTGTGTTGTAATGGCATATCCTACTCTATTTCGCCCATCTTCCCCTTTCTTTGCCGACCCATCAACAAAAATAACTTCACTGATCGGGAGGGGCACGTCAGTCAAATCGGGGCGCGGCTTGGTGGAAAAAATGAACTTGGCTCCCACAATCATGTGGTGTACCATCCTCTGTGGTGTGGCAAGAATGACGCTGGATTCAATGTGCCACATCTTACAACCATAATTTGTCCCTGTGAGAACAGTTACGCAGTGCAATGGAGGTGTCGTGCAGGTGACAGAAATTGAATTTTTATCTCTAACAATAGCACGGACACCGCATTGGGCACTCTTAATGTTAAGGGATGAAATAACACCACCTCTGAGGATGCTTCAACGGCCAATGCGGCGCCCAGTACGGCTTGCACACACTCGGGGGTCGCCCTAGCCACCAGATCGTGCTGCTGTGACTAATAAGCTACATGCCTCATTTTCGTTCCATGTTTCTCTATCAACACTGATGTCATAAACCAATGCTTAGCTGTCACTGTCTGCTCAAACGGTTTATTATTAATTTAGCAAAGCGAGTACTGACGAGTTTATCAATTCCCCTTTCACTTCTTCAAATGCTGTGTCCGCACTTGGCGTCCATTTTATCTTGTCCTGCATTGCCGTTTGCTTATCGTGAATAATGTCGAGCAGCGGCCTGGTGATTTCTGAATAATTTGCGATCCACGGGCTGCAGTAGATACACAAACCTAAAAATAACATCATCTGTCTCTTTGTCTGTGGTTTTGGGGCTGTGGCGACCGCTTTTTTCTGTCTGTCTCCCACAACACGCCCTTCCCCGGTAAGGGTGTGACCCAGGTACTTTACACTTGTTCCTTCCAAAGTTGCATTTTTATCTTTCGACACTTTATTGCCCGTTTCCCCACAAGTAATAGAGCAAGGCAATAGTATCGACTCTGCATTGCTCTTGAGATGCGGACGCAACCAAGATGTCATCTATGTAGGATAGAATTTGGCTATCCCGTGTGGCAATAAAGGAGGCCAGGCAGTAAGCGATGGCCTCAGAGAAAATTGTTGGAGAATCACAAAATCCTTGTGACAATCTGATGAAAGTTAATCTTCTCCTTTATATGTGAACGTGAACCAGTGCTGGCTATCGGGATGCACTGGGATGCTCCAAAATGCATTACTCAAATCTATAACAGAAAACCATCTCGAATCAGGCCTAAGTGAATTTAGTAGAGTATGTGGATTGGGGACATTTGGCGCCCTCTTTTGGACTGTTTGGGTCTCTGCTCTCAGATCCTGGACAAGCCGCCGATTATTTGTTTGTGCTTTTCTCACAGGGAATACAGGTGTGTTGCACGGGGAAATGGGGGTTGGCCTCAATATGCCCGCTTTTCGCAATGCGCTAATTAATGGCTGAATTCCCTGTTCAGCATTTTTTTTTCAAGGGGTATTGTTTTATGATAGGCCTATGTTCTGTTTTCCCCAGTGTAGTCACTGGTGGAGCATCCTTAATTAGGCCCACATCTGCTGGCCCGGTGCTCCACAGTGTGGCTGGGAGGTGCTCAATGGCCTTCTCTTCCTCTGTAGCTAATACAAATATGTCAAATTGTCAGCTAAAATGAACAGCTGTTGTGGTTGTCACCTTCCAATTGATGTGTTGACGCAACCAGTCAACTTCTGTTTCCTCGCACCCCAGATTGGCAGGGGAGGGACTCCACGTGCGGTTTGGAACAGAGCTGGCAAGGTTTGTTGAATGTTTTCCCATTCACATTGCTCCGGTTTGCCAAGCGGTATGTAAATGTGTTGCCCGGGTGAGAGGAGGGGCTTGACCGCCCTTTCCCACCCGCGCTGTGGCGAAACACCACTGATCTTTCCAATACACATGTTCAATCACAATACCCAGGCCCAGAAAAACCTTTGTGTAGTCCGTCACTCAGTGGAGAAAACCGGATCTGCAACGGTTACTCCACCATGCCGACTGACCTTATTTTTTCGACAATCGTCCCGATGCGGAGCTGAACCCAGGTCCGCTGGATGATGGCGCTTGCTCGTTCCTCACTGTGTCCAGTGCGGGGCTGGCTCCTTCAGGGAAGAAGTCTCCACGGAGTCTGGTCGACTTGGATGGCGCAAAACGCCTTATCAGCCAAAGATCGTCCACCGGAGGAAGTCAGAGAGTCGGACAAGCATGCTCAAATCCGTTCGAACAAGCGCATCATCCTGTTCGTGACGCCAAGTTTCTGTCAGAGTTTTTACTCAGTCAACGTTAAACAAATGGACTTTTAGTGTTTACATATGCAAAATACAAGAAAAACACTGCCCCTGATATTTGCATACCACACCCCCGGTCTGGCCCCTCTGTAGTGATCTGATTACCTTGGTGTAAGCTTTGAACCACAGATACGTTGACACCTTTCAGTCTGGTCTACAACAAATCAGCAAGTTGCAGACTTCAAAGTTGACAAATGTCCACCTGGGCGGGACACCCGTTCCCAAACCGTTTTTGGTGTTCTACAACACTTCGTTCCCAAATTGTTTATTCCCGCTTTGTGACCAAGTCTAGCCTTCTTCCATCTGTTTGCCCCCTTGCTTTGACGTAATAACTGTGGACTTCAAAAGCCCTCTGCCCAGACGGCCGACACATTTGTGCACAGGCATTTGGGGGCACTGAATACGTACCCAAACGTCTAGACATGCCCAAATTAAATGAAACTTTAAACATGATATAATTTTGATTGTAGATTTCTCTATCACCCGTCCATTTTCCAATCTGCTTTATGCTCACGAGGGTCCAGGGGTGCTGCATCCTATCCCAGCCGTCTTCGGGCAATAGGCAGGGTACACCCTGAACCGGTTGCCAGCCAATCACAGGGCACACAGAGACTACCAACGATCCGCGCTCACTCAATCCTAGGGACAATTTACAGTGTTCAATCAGCCTGTCATGCATGTTTTTGGAATATGGGAGGAAACCGGAGTACCCGGAGAAAAATCTACGCAGGCCTGGGGAAAACATGCAAACTACACATAGGAAGGCCGGAGCCGGGATCGAACCCACAACCTCTGCAATGTGAAGTCGACGCGCAAACCTCGACCACCGGGCCACTTGCTCAAGATGCATTCAAGGTAATTTTCAAGATTTCATCGTGTAAAATGTGTACTAGCATAGCTAGTCTTCGATATCGAAAGGAAAATGACCACAATTTGTTGTTTGCAGTTTCAGTCAATTGTACAACAAAATCCCTCAATTCCCGGTGCAAGACAGTAAAAGACAATTCAGCTTCCTTAGTCAAAGATTACCTTATTTCCCGCACCATAAGACGCACCAAAAAGCATTCAATTTTCTCAAAAACCAACAGTGCACCTTTAAAATACGATGCACCTTACATATGGATCAATATTTTTATTTCTCTGATGTAGTATTTTAAATGTTCTGTGAAGCGCTTTGTTACAGCTGCAGCGGTTGTGAAAGCTCTATATAAATAAAGCTGGAGTGTATTGTATTCCCTTTAGCGTAGCGCCATCTAGTGGATGCATACCACAACTGCAGCCATTTTCGTAGCCTCTATTCTATGCGCCTTATAGTGCGTTGCGTCCGATATTTGAAAAGTGTTTTAAAATAGGCCATTCAGTGATGGTGTGCCTTATACGCCAAAGCGCCTAATAGTGCGGAAAATATGGTATATTGAATAAGGTCATAAAAAGGCAATAAATATACAACATATATCATCATTTCAGGGCTAAGCATTAAAATGCAGAATGCTTCTGTGTGCATGTGTGTGCTGTTCATGTTTACTTTGAGTTTTGTTTCCATTTGTATTGCTTCAGTTTTACCTAGTTTTTATGGTCAATAAACCTGTGGAAAATTCTGTTTAAGCCAATCGCAGATGAGCCAAATATAACTAACCAAATAAAATGTGAACGTATCTTGAAATGGTAACAAATTCCCACTGATAAATTCAATGACATTGGTCATTAGTCACCCAACTGTAAGACAAGGACTTACCAAAACAAGAGACACCATATGGTTTGCCACAATGGTAATTTTTTCCCCCTTTTTCGTACTAATGACTCTGGCACTACTTTATTGAAGATACACCTTGAAATGGTTTTAAATAAAATATTTATTCAAAGCCTTCATCTCTTGACAAACAGAGAAGCTCATAAAAATACAGGTACTTTTTTCCCCTCCTTTACACAGGAAATAAAAACACTTTTGGACCCCCTCAAAATTGGGGAATTAAAATATTTGACATTTGTATCACAAATCAATATAATGAGACAAAAAAATACAACAAAAACTGTACAAAAATTTTACAATTCTTTTAAAAAATTCTGACGATATACAGTAAATGGTGCAAAGGGTACATAATTTTACTTTGTTGTGTCACTGGCCAATAAAACATTTTTTTTTTTTTTTTTTTTAAAACAACATCATTTCATTTTTTCTGCTGGATGAAATTCAGATTTACTGGGTGTCTGACATGGTGAACCATGGGCAAATTTGGATTCGGATGCATCGCAGAGCCTGAAGACAGATGGAGACAAATTATGATCTGAGGCAACAAAACAAAACTGGGTATTCACATTTAATAATAACGGATTAAATGTCCACAATTGTGGGAGTTTTAAGTTTTATCAAATAATAAGCGAATTAAATAGGAAGCAGTCATTTCACGTCAAGTCAACTTTACTGTCAAATGCGCTACATGTGCAACATACAGCACAGATGAAATTACCTTCCTCTCAAACACAGGATCTTTTGTTCCTTATCTGAGCATGATCTGGGCTTATTTTCTGTAACCTACATGTTTTGTTTTGTTTTTTGTCTTTTAAACAGTAAAACCAAAAATATAGCTTTCAGTTGTAAAAACTGTCCCGACTGGGGAAGCATATAACTTACCTGGTTGGTAGCCACCGTTTCCCTGCTGGATAAAATTCTGCGGCATTCGGTATGGCCAGGAAGGAGACAGTGCAAACTGGGGTGTTTTATTGTGCTCCCATACTTGAGAACCTTGGCTCACACCAATAAACTGGGATGAGTGCCCCAAATCTAGAAAGACGAGAAGTCAGACAATATATTACTATCACCTTTAAGTAAATAAAAAAGTGTCAGGTTTGTTGAGTCAGTTACTTTGCATCGCCAAAAGAGAGTAGGCCATTTTCAACACTAAAAATAATCCCACTTGGGACTGAAACACTGAAAAAAATATGAAATTGACAGGAAAAAAAAAGTCAATGATGTTAATTATTTACATTTTTCCTCATTGTTTAGAACAGTGGTTCCAAACCTTTCTTGAGCCAAGGCACATATTTTACATCCATAAACAAACAAATATGTCACAAAAAGTGACATCCACAGGTATACACAGGTCATCTACTGGAAGAGCATTTGGATAGATGAACAAAGATGCATTATTTGGAGTAAATACAGTAAATAACACTGGTCAACAAATTTTTGTAAGTAAACCCTTTTGAGCTATTTTTTTGGAGCCGATTACGAATCTGCCCTCATTTTTTCTCTCGCACATCAGATTTTCATAATAATAACAATAATAATATGTAATATAGTAATCTATATTTAGTTGTCAGATTATCACATTAATTACAATCAATTAATTGCAGTCATATTTAGGGTGTTTTTTTTAATTGCATTAATGTAATTTTAAATCTCTAATTTTCAGGTATTTGTATGTTGATTAGATCCATTTTCATGCATCAAGCTCCTTGTGCTTGAGTTGTTGGGGTGGAGGGGGGGACATTTTTCCAGCATCAGCAAATACATTGAGGCACATATAAAGCCATCTCTGATTAAAATGGATAATTTGCCAGTGTAAATTTCAGACCAATTAAGTGAAATTGGACCACTTGCCGTGGCATACCTCATCTGTCCAGGCATATAAAAAAGTGCTCCGGCACACTGATTGGGAATCACTAATTGAGAAATTGTTGAGAAAATTCTTGCATTTTACTGATTGGTCATAGAATTTTATTATTGTACAAAATCCCATTAGAAACCGTAACATGCCACGAGAATTCACCCAATGAATACCTGACTTGACCACGGTGCCATTTCCTAGAAGTGAACCATGGTGTGCCAAGCGGTTGAGCCAGTGTCCTTCGCGTCCTGGCCCAGCAACACTCAGCGATCTTCCAGCTGGCTGTGCAAAAATGATACTGGGATCATTCAGGTTGATAGCGTTGGGGCTTCCCCCGGAGCTCGTCGTGCTTCCCGACGCTGACCGAAGAGCCAATTTCAAGCTTGGTGGAGAGTGGGCAGTGGTTGTGTTTGTGGTAAGGACAGGTCCGTGAATGGGCCAGGAGGGAGAAGCGATGTGAGCTGGGTGGTGAGGCTGCCCCTGCGATGGGTGTGACTGGTGATGGTGGCAGGGAAGAGGCCCTCGGGCAGCCAGGGTTCCAAGGTGATACTGGCTTGGGTGGGATGAGGTGAAGTTGAAGAGAGAAAGTGGCACTTGGGGGTGAGAAGGCTGCTTCTGGGGACCGGAAGAAATGGGTTTATTTTGGGAGGGCTTGGGAGAAGTGGAGGACTGAGGGGAACTTTGAGACACAGCCGTGGGCTGTGGAGAATAGGGTGGAGTCCGGTAACTGTCGGACTAAAGAGAGGGTGGAAAAAAAAAAGGAATCACACCATATACCTCGCATACTGTTCTTACACACTCAAGAAGGTAAAATTTGAAACAGTGACTGCCCATTCAATGTGAATGTTCTTTAAAACAAGCTCACGATGAAGCACACATTTGTGTGAGGTGGTACAGTAGCGTTCAATTGGTGGGAAAATACAGTAGTGCCCATACAGATGGGGTGCCAACTTTGTGTGTTAGTATGATGTTAAATGAAATTGTTAAAAAATAAAATCCCGGATTTTTTCTTAACTCACCCTGAGAATATGAGAAACAATTTTCATTCACAGTTCAACAAATTTCATTAATTTAAAATGAAGTATTTTGTCTTGGAAGCAGTGACTGTTTGCAAAATGAAGCATAGTTTTTTTTAACCTAAACAAGATTTGTTTCAAAATTATGTTAAATTTGTTTGACCAACAGAATGCAAGTGTTTTTTTAACGTATGTATGTTGATGACAGTAACTATTTGTTCCCTATGCGCGCAGTGGTTTACAGTGTGAATGAATCAAATCCAGGTTAAAATTTCTTGCTACTCACACTCTCCGAGGGTAGCCTGGCCCTTCCAGGACCGTCTGGTGGTACCTGGGAACCGGTGATGGACTGAGAACTCACCAAAGACCGTACCATGTGAGGAGCTGATGAGAAATATGAGGTTGAGCATTGAGATTAGCAGTTAAATTGCAGTTCAGTATTAACAGTGATTTTGTTGAGCAACTGGTTGAAAATCCCCGAAGTAAGAGAGACCATAAAAATCTTAAAACTTGTTAAAATACTTTTGAACACATCCATCCATCCAGCCAACTTTCCGATCTACTTTATCCTCACAAGGGTCACAGAGTGAGGGCGGGGTGGTGCTTATCTCAGCTGTCGTCAGGCAGGAGCGGTAGACACCCTGAACCGGTTGCCAGCCACTCGCAGGACACACATCGACAAACAACCATCCGCGCTCACACTCACACCTTGGAACAATTTCGAGTGTTCCATTAACCTGCCATGCATGTTTTTGGAATGTGGGAGGAAACGGGTGTACCTGGACAACAGGGATGTGTCCAAGGACCGGCAACCCGAGGCCAAGGCCAAGGACTTGCCTCCGAGGCCAAGGCCAAGGCCAAGGACTTGGAAAATTTTCCGAGGCAAGGCCAAGGCCAAGGACTTGAAAAATTTTCCGAGGCCAAGGCCAAGGACCAAGGACTTGCCTCCAAGGCCAAGGCCAAGGACCAAGGACTGATTTTGAAGCTGAGGCCTAGCCGAGGACATGTATAAAACAATGCTATCATACCACTTAGCAGGTGTTCATGATTTGCAACACCCCTCCATCATAACCCCTTGCACTCCCTTACGCTTGAATGATGTGTTTTTATTCAAAGAGTAGAACAGTCAGGGCACGTGTTATTTATACTGAGAAAAAGAAATAAAATCACATGATATACATTTATGAATTAATGTTTTAGTGCAGTAGTTTCTTAATATGAAGTAAATCAACACTCAACAGGCATGACATGGCACGGAACACAAGTTGAGAAATGACTTTGCATAGAAGT
>NW_017805157.1:178367-182512 GCF_001891065.2 Hippocampus comes | reverse complement strand
AAACGTGACGACTGTGCAAAAATAACTACATAAAAGACACCACTGTTACAGAAAGAGTTCACACGCTATTTAAACTGCCGATCGCGAACGGAACAAACCGTGATTGAAACTAATTGTGATGCCGCTCTTTATTCGTTGCGCTAACTGTCGCCTGTCAGTGGCAGACCCGCCCCTTTTAAAGCACTAGCTTAATCCATCAATATGCGTTTCACTGGATGGAATTTGTTTGATTCCTTCGTGGTTTTTGCGATCCTCGGTCCCACTTTATATCTGTGGACAAGGGATTCGAGGCTCTAATCCCTCATTGTGTCCGAGGACCAGCACAGCGCGCCCCCCTGGGCGGGGGAGCCGGTCCTTGAGGCCAAGGACCGGCTCGAGGAACACATCCCTGCTGGACAAAACCCACGCAGGCATGGGGATAACATGCAAACTCCACACAGGAAGGCCAGAGCCGGGATCGGACCCACGACCTCTGCACTGTGAGGTCGACGCGCTAACCACTTGACCACCAGGCCGCAATTAGAGGTAAGATCTTAAGCCCGAGCCTGAGCCTGACCCGACCCGACACATCATTGCTTCGGGTCGGGTCGGGCCGGGCTTCTCTCTCGCTGACTTTTTAAAAATAAATATCACTGTGATGTTGCTACCCAAACTGAGGCGTTTCGAGACCGTGAATAGTTTTGGCCACAAGAGACCGTGGTTCGCAAAAAAAAAAAAAAAAACAAGTTGCCTCACCACAACACGTACTGTACTAAACTCTTGCAATGACAATTCAAAGAACTCCTTCCTGTCTCTGTCTATTATCCACACATCATTGTTCTTTGTCTCTCTGCTTTTCTCTCTTAAAATGCCGCGCTACATTCTTAAGGACGTACTGCTGCTGTGGTATGTGGCCCAATTTTCAACCTGTCAAAATGACGGACGGCATTAAATTTTTCCCGTCAGCTCTTAAAAAATCCGTCAATGATGGAAAATTGTCGGTTAATGTACCCTCTGCAGAAACAGAAATATAAAAGATGAGATTTACAATCCAGAAAATACGGTAATGCACTTAAATTAATGGTTTGATTTCCCACTTTTTTTTAATGGTCCCATATTATTTAGACAAAAAATAAATTTTTTCGAAGCTAAAGAATACGTTTTAATCAGGAGTGCTAATAACTATAGACTATAGTGTTGAGTGATGGTTACCTGGTGCAACGGCCGTCCTCTGCTTTACATGGCGATACTCAGGGCAGTCTCTCCTGACATGACCAGTGTCCCCGCACTGAAAACAACGCCTATCTTTTTGCTCCCGCTCTTCATCTTTTACATCTTCATCTTTGTCATTTTCTTTCTTTTTCATTCTGATGAAACATGAACAAACGCAATTATTAGATGCACTGCATGGGACAGCCCACCGGCCAGATTGAGCTTGTCCGTAATCTCTCCCTGAAAATAGAAATTATTTCACTTATTGGAGAAGTGGTTGGAACATAACTCCCAAGTTAAATGCCAGAATGAGAGAAGGATTTTCTACAACACTTTTTCATAGCTTTCTTCAAAGTCGAAAGTTCATAAGTGTTTCATAATAGTATTTGGTACCATAGCCTTGATGTTGACTTTGGGTCAAGAGTTTTGGCTATCATTCAACAAGCTTAGTACAAAAGTTGGCAGGAATTTGGGCCCAGACAGAACTGGCGTTAATGAGACAAGTTTGGAAGCTGACTTGCACGCACATGCCTTATCTGGTCTGCCCATCGTTTACAATAGGACTGAGGTCATCGGAGCTTTGTGACGGCCACTCTAAAACATTGACTTTATTATCCTTCAGCCACTTTGTAACCCGTATGGTAGTATGCCTCCGGGTCATTGCCAATTTGGAAGACATTTCACATTCAAGCTTCAACTTCCTGCCTGTTGTCTTCAGTTATTGGTTCAGTATTTCCACAGAATGTTCTTTCCTCAGGATGCAAACTTTTATGAAGTGCAGCTGTCCCAACTGTAGCAAAACAACCAGACATCATGATGCCAACATCCCCGTATATCACAGTTGGAATGGTTTCTCAAGCCTGCAAGCTTTGCCCTTTTACCTCAATCCATAAATGATGCTCACGATGGCCAAATAATGCAATTTTAATTTTGTCACACCACGGGACATGGTTCAAAAATCAAGGTCTTTGTCACTGTGTGCATTTTTTTTTTTTTTGTTTCTGATGGCTCCTTCCTGGCTGAGTTGCCTTCCAGCCCATGTCCAGTATTTCCACAAGCGATATAAAAACCTGGGCGCCCCCCCAGCTTTTCCTGCCCCACTGACACCCTTTTCTGCTCCTCCTACAACAAAAAATCCCCCTATTATATAATACGAAATATTTTTCTCTGCCCCTGCCTCGCAGCGAGATTCACTACAACGAAAACAAGCCTTCCTCAAAATTCTAATCCAACCTCAGCCTACAGCGACTCCGACTGCTTAGCTCGGAAACGGCAACAGCAAACACCACAGTGGCTTAAACATGCGCAGTAGTACAGGAAGTATTTGTTGTTTCAGACGTAGCACGAACGTTGCATTGCTAAAATGGCTACAAAAACGGACCTTTGCAGACCAAGGAGTGAAGAAAAGAAAAACTTTAACGCTTGAAGACAGGATAAAAGCAATAAAAATGAAAGATGGAAGAAGCAAAGTAAAAGATATGCAAGAAATTAATGTATGTGAAAGTGAATGCTGATCATAAATTTCGCAATTTCTTTCCATTTTTTTTCTTCCTACGCCAGTGATGAAAAAAATCTGAAAATCAGTCGGGGGTCTGGGGGCCGCAGGGGGCAAAGCCCCCGGAAGCTAATGGGTTTTAGAGATTTTAAAGCCTTAAAACCATTAATTTTATCAACAAAATTTTACAATTTTTGTTGAAATACCATACCCTATTTGCCTTACAAAATTGGCACTTTGTACTAAACATGCTAAAGATGAAGTGTATTCAATGTACGCACTACTTGAAACTTTCACAGAAAAAAAAAAATCCCAAGATTGTTCACTATTTTTTCAAGTGAAAATTTGACATAGGCCTTTGTGCAATTTTGCTTATGCATTCCTGGTGAGTACCAACATGTAACTTCAAATTTACTGCTCAAAATCAAAACTAAAAAAGGAAACACATTCCCTGCCATATTTAACATTTGTTCATTACTTGTATTCATAAAATGTTGTGTAAATGTGATAAAAAGCTGTTGATTCTTACCTCATACAGTGATAGTGCAGTCCCAAACTGTTTACTATATATGGGTTAAGAATGCATTTTATCCTATAAAGTGGATGTCTATTTACAGTATATACAACTATGTACAGTTTCATTATGTAGAATGTTTATTTTCTCTTCATTTTAACCTTTTTAGCAAGAGCTAAAAGCTTGTTGGTTCTCTCCATCTTTTTCACTCTCTTTTTAGCCAAGTCCTCGTTTTTTCACATGCTCCAGCCGAGCAGGCTGTCGAAAAGCGCTTGAGATCGAGAAGTTAGTTTTCAATAGAAATGTCTGTTTTCGGTGTTTCACAGAGGTTGCGTGACTCTAAAGCTTTCCATCCTCTCTATCCGTATAGAATGACATCATCACACACTGTACACAGAGCTTAATCAGCAACATCGAGCTTTTTCATGAAATCCGACACAAGCACAGACAATTGTTCCTCTTTACTGTTTCCTACTGGGGAAACCGTCAGCTTCCTATCCAACCAGTCCCATCGAAACTTGTTTTTCAGGTCCGCATCTATCTGATGCACTTTGGCTTCATCACGAGTCTCGATAACATTCGGCATTTTGCTTAATACAGACTACATACACGAGTAATTTCAATACACTACATCCCTTGTGCAAAACCATTCAGAATTCGCGGAAAAGGGGTTTAGGAAGGCGAACACGAATTGGTTGTGATTCTGCATTTGCCGATATGGCGACCAATCACAACAAGTAAGACATTGGTTTTCGCCCATATACGAAGTAACAACAAACTAACGCTTCGCGAGAAAAAAAACGGTATTCAAAATGGATGCTTGCGAACTTTATTTTGTAAACATTACGAGTCCCGAGTCTGCCAAAGACAAGTATGTACGGCAGCCCAGAAATAACACCAGACCCTAGCCCCCCCCCCCCAAACCTTTCCCAAGGTTTTGGGACA
>NW_017805157.1:153907-178205 GCF_001891065.2 Hippocampus comes | reverse complement strand
GTGTGTGTGTGTGTGTGTGTGTGTGTGTGTGTGTGTGTGTGTGTTTGTGTGTGTGTGTGTGTGTGTGTTTACATCTGAGATAAATTTGCTCTTCACTGTAGTGAAAAGTCCCCTGTTCTGAAAAATTTCTTGCTCCAAACATGATTGTTTTGATTCATCCATTTATTTATCATTCTACATTTCAATGTGAATGTTCCATACCCTTGAGATTTGAAAGATAATAGCACTTAAAAAGATAAAGTATACAGTATTATATTGTTTTTCAGCAGACTTGGACAGATGCAGTCTTAGCCATTTACTTTCTGCTGTATTTGAGACTAGTCAAAGTCCTACTTGCAACTTTTAGCTTCGACCACTCGGGGGAATATCACTGTTTTGTTTGTTTTTATAAATCTCCAAAGAATTATAAAATAAAAATAAAATAGAACATCAGGTCCTTAAAAAGTGCTTAGGTTAACATATCAAAAACAGCAAGAACAACTTTTTGTGCAATACAAGTACTCAACACTGAACTTGCTTCCAGATAATAAACAATAAATAAAACAGACCCTTAATCACAGTGCTTTAAGTTAGCACTTCAGAAATAACACTGTTCATCATGACAAACTAAAAGTGCTGAAATAAACATCAATCATTTCAAGTAGTCTCCAGACTCAACTATGCCTTGTACATGGGGTGTTCTCGAGTTTAGTTTGCCGAAGAGCTTTGCTATGTATGGCTTGGTCGCTATATTGCGAACGCTTTCTTTGCTAACGTTAGCTGTGGCTGCAATCACGACTGGGTGCTTTGCATTGATGTGGGAGGCTAAACTTGAGCTGCTTTGGTGATAAGTAAACTCCTTACAAATTAGACACAACACTCCACCTTTATCAATTGTGTCGTCAAGGCGTTTTTGGAATGTAAATTTTCCATTCACTGTGCCGAAAACTCTCACAATGCTGCTCCATTTTCACCTCTCCACTCCTCACCCCTGCCTGTCCAACTCCAATGGGAGCCTATCAGCTTCAGCTAAACAAGCTCCAACATAATGGCAGCCAATCAATGTCCGCTTCAGGCTGTGACTGACAGTTGTTTCCCCACCCTCAACAACTTGAACACAGGAAGCCAACACATAAAAAGGGCTATTAGAAAAAGGCAACCCACCTACCGAAACAATAAAGGCAGAGATAAAAAGTTAGATGAATGTGATTAAAAAAAATAACGCGCTAAATGTGATATAATTAATTGATCGCAATTAACGCGATAATTTGACTCCTCTAGTTATAGCATTTAATTTGGGTTCTTGAATGAGATTTACAGTCTAAGTCCTACCTGCGTCTCTTGGGACAGTCCTTCATGTAATGTCCAATCTTTCCACAGATCCTGCAGCACCTGTCATTTGGTGCCAATTCACCATCTGTTAGAACCTTCGCATCAAAGAAGTAGTCCTGCAGCAGGAATAATGAAACAATTCAAATGGTTCATTTTAGGGATGCACAGTCACTGTCGGACAAATACTGTAACTATCGGACCGATATAGGGGGGAAAAAAATGAGATCACATGCATCAGTCCGATAGCAACAAAACTGGATTATCAACAACAGATGCATCAAATACACCAACAGTGGTCTGGTTACTGTCACTTTAAGAACATCTAAGGCAGGGGTGGCCAACCAGTCAGAAACTAAGAGCCAAATTTTTTACTGTGTTACTGTGAAGAGCCACATCGCGCACACACACATGCACACGCACACAAACATACACACAGACACACACACACACACACGGGCTGCAGTAGTTACTTACAACTTGGGTCAGCTTGCTACATATTTGACCGAAGATCGACTTTTGAAGTGACAAACCTCCCGTCATCGACCCGATTGCGCACATGCAAGCATACACACAGACACACACAGACACACACACACACACACACACGCACACACACAGACACACACACGGAGGCACGCGCAGACACCGAGATGAGCGAGAGCCGGAACTTCACTGAACACATACGGAATCGAAACACACACACATCCCCCCCATCCCCCATTTCCTCCTCCCTACGCCCATGCTCGACTTGGGATCAGTCCGCTGGCTCCGGGCCGATCGCAATTGATGTATTGGGCACCCCTACCTTTAAAGCTGACTAGCTTAGCGCTTAGCATTGAGCACCGTTGTTTGCGCATGAGCAGTGATTCAGTTGTCATCGGATTGGTTGCCCTGTTTGTCAATCATGAGCGCTAAGCACCATTGTTTGTACATGAGCGGTGATTCAGTTGTCAGCTCATTGGTTACCCTGTTTGTCAATCATTAGCGCTAAGCACCGTTGTTTGCGCATGAGTGGTGATACAATTGTCATCTGATTGGTTGCCCTGTATGTCAATCCGGTGATTCAGTTGTCATTTGATTGGTTGCCCTGTATGTCAATCAAGTAACGGGATTGATGATAGGCTGACGTAGTTAGTTCTGTGTATTTAAAGCAGTTGTTTGAATCGCAGCGCCACCGCGGAGGTGTTTTCGACGCTTGTCATGTGAAAGCCCGGGAGCCACATTGAACCAGCCAAAGAGCCGCATGCGGCTCGCGAGCCGCGGGTTGGCCACCCATGATCTAAGGCAAAGCCTCTGCTGCATGATGCAGCATGAAAATATGACGTGCCATTCACCATCATTGAGGGTTTTTTGTTTTTGTTTTTTTTACTTTGATTTAATGTCAAGCTGACGCTACTTTGCAGACACACGTTTACCAGAACTCCAAAATGTCAGACAATGTTGCAACACATGCTCATTCTCTGACAGACACCTCGTGAGACATTAGTTTTACTGTGGACATGGACATCTGACATTAGGCCAATGACTATGCTCAGCTCAAATATATCAGTTATACCAGTGGTTCTTAACCTGGGTTTGATCGAAGCCCAGGCGCATCAGTCTCAGGCGTCTAACGGAGCCTCTGCCACATGTCATTAGTTATAACATGCCCGCTTGGCCATCGCTGGCTCTAAATGATTACATTACATTCTTGTCCATTCAGTGCTGCGGGAAATTTAGTTTGCTCAGTCGTCAACGTGTGACCGTCGTGATAGTACCTTGTGTGATTTTTTTTTTTTTTAATGTTTTAACACATGCTATGTCGAACAAAAAAGCAAGTGGTCGGACGAATATGAACAACATGGATTCATTCACATGCATCATAGAATGTGATGGGAGTCTGCATCATTTGTCATGCCGAGTTGAGCAACTCTCATCTTGCACCAGCAAAACTGAAGGAACACTTCTTGAATCATATTTTTATTTTTCACTAAGGGTTCGGTGGATGCGCATCTGAACTGGTTGGGTTCGGTATCTCTAAAAAAGTTAAGAACCACTGAGTTATACTATTAGTTACCATTATTGGTATCGTGCATCATAAGGTTACTTGTACACTGCGTTACTTTAAGCAGTAAAATCTGTGGTATCATGCACTTGAGACCGTAGAGTTTGCCGTACCGCTTCAGTACCAGGGGCCGGGTAGAAGGGAGTTCCAAACAGCTTTCGCCCATTTATGAAAGCCTTCATGATAAAGTTTGTCACTGTAGGAGAAAACAGATGTTTCAAAAGAAGGTAATAAATATGCTTTTTGGTTCTGGAACTATATTCTAAAATGTAACCGAATGCGGGAGCAGTTTATCACCTTAAAGAATTTGGTAGGTTTATCAGAAGCAAGTTAGTAACTCAACTGAGCTAGTCATAAAATGACTAAAAGTACTGGTTTAACGAGCCAATCTTTAAATAAAGTTTTATTAAGGGATAAAAATACGTACTTTTGCGAGAAACTCCAGCACCAAGATTATGACTCAAATCAAAAGGATCTGAGAGTAAAAAAGGCAAGTAGGTGAAAAAAGGTTGCAAAACTATTTTAAACATGTTATATTAGCTAAACAGCCATTTTCAAAAGCGCACCTTCAATTGCAATGCATTTGCTTGTCCACTGCTTTTCAAAGGTAGTGAGACGTTTCTTTTGGCGGATGCTGATGACGTGCTCTTTGAAGTCAAACTCTTCGGTGTAGAAGCGCAGGAGGCCCAACCATAGCTCACCCACAGATTCTGTGTTAAGCTCCACCTGAGTATTACGCTGCCGCAGGCGCTGCATGGATAGAAGTGACAAATGCCACATAAAATTTAAGGCAGAGGCGATTGCTCTAAGGCTGCAAGGGAAGCTGAGCTTCCCCTAAAATGTCAAAAAAATAAGTGATCAAATATGTGTACATACAATTGTGTGTACATGTCATTGACTAAATATGCGCTACAACGCGCTCAACTCTTGTACAGAATCAGCTTCTTATTACTGGTTACGACGCGACATTCTTCTCATTCATTCTCGCAGCTTCACTGTGCTTTAAACTGTGTGGATGCTGAGCGTCTGCAGTGCGGACGCTGGGCGTCTAGAGAGTTCACGCTAGGTTGTCCCAATGCATTGAAACGAGACGATTCAATGGATAAATGCTGGTTTTGTCCCGCCCACCGGACGCTCAGCGTCTCTGGGAGTCTATGGACAGTGGGCGTTTATGGGCTGGCCCGGACGCTGAGCTTTTCTGCATGATGATTGGATGATCTGTCTGAGGCTGAATGTCTTTTGATTAACAGCGAAATGAGCCAATCACTGATCTTTTGGTGTTGGCATCCGTGGGAGCATTTTTCAATTCTCATTCTGTTCTGAGTTGAACGGGAGACTTCTTCGAATCATCTTAGCGACACTCTGTTGAAAACGACTAGCGACAAATTAATCTTTTATTTCTGGTGGGTTTTATTGTAGTTGCTTGTGTTTGCAGACTGACTTATATCACCACAGGGTCACAGATCATTTTCTTGAAAAGGAACGGAGAGTAGAATTCACGCATAAATGAATAAATAAACTGACACATTTTATGATGTAGGCCGAAATTGAGCTTCCCCTCCTTGACCGACCAGCATCCGCCACTGATTTAAGGGAACATTTTTTGGGATGTTTTTGCACCCCAAGTTCAAAAGCTAAGTAAAGTCTCACCAAATCTTCAAGGTCATCGAAGAAGAAGGCATTCCAACCATCTACTATTCTCTGTGGAACACTTGTTCCGTCAAAGATCTATAGAGATGTAGACAATGGGTTTGACAATTTTTAACCAGAATGCTAAGTCTTCATCTTCGCCTTAAGTTCCCTGTACATTTAATTGGTATCGGTAATTAGTACCTCCTGCAGGACTGGGATGACTGGAGGCTGCCTCTGTTGTAGAAAGTAAAGCACCATCAGGATGTATGCATAGGATGAGAGACTCCCTCTGGATGCATCTCCAATGTCACAGCGCTGTGAGTACAAAGTTACACATGAGTGAAGGGTCTGACATGCATTCGACATGTTATTCAAATACCTGGCAGCAGGTGATTCGCCCAGCCCTACTAAGCACAGTATGTTTAAAAAGATGTTTCTTTATACAGTGGTACCTACTTACGAACGTCTCTTCATATGAAATTTTCAAGTTACGAAACCCCTCAACAGGAAAATATTGCCTCTTGTTCCGAAAGAAATTTCAAGACACGAAATTTAAAAATACAGTATGGGCTGCTCGTCACAGCTCTGAGTTTCCTGAACGCAACATACTTGTAGCTGCTCTGGCATTGCCTTTTATTTAGTATCATCCTGGCATGCCATTGGCTAAGAGGAACCTCTACCGTATGTGTCTGTGTGAAGATAGCTAAATAGGTATGTGACAATGCAGCGTCCTTGTCATTTGCCCCTTGGGCCATGAGGCGTTTCAATAGTTTTACGTAAATGTAAATCACCCAGAAAAAGTGTTCAACAGTCGGGCGATCGCTCACTATGCTGATGTTTGCCTTGAACATTTTCGAAGGATTGTTAAAAGCCGACAACAGCAAATGTCCTTGGATCAGTTCTTTACAATACACGAGGCAAAAAACACTTCTGAGAGAGAACATGAATACGGTAATTCCTAATTTCTGTTTTTTGAACCTTTACTCCACACAAAGGTTTCAGGTCATCAAACCAATTTTGATATCACGCAAAGACAACCGAAGAAAGTACAAAATGTAGTTCCTAAATGCCAATTTAATTTAAACCTACCTGGCCCTATGTGTAAAACTAATTGCCTCCTGAACCTAATAATGGGCTGTGCCACCCTTGGCAGCAATAACTGAAATCAAGCGTTTGCGACAATTGGTAATGAGTCTTTCACATCACTGTTTAGGAATTTTGGCCAATTTTTATGCAGAATTTCTTTAACACTGCCATATTGGAAGTTTTTTTTTGGCATTAGCTGCCCATTAAGGTCACACCACAGCACACAGCACCTCAACTGGATTCAAATCGAGACTTGGACTTGGCCACTCCAAAACCTTAATCTATTTATTTATTTTAAGCCATTCAGAGGTGAATTTGCTGGTGTGTTTCAGATTGTTGTCCTGCTGCATAATCTAAGAGCACTTGAGTTTGAGAGCGCAAACTGATGGTCAGACGTTCTCCTCCAGGATTTTCTGGTAGACAACCGAATTCATTGTCCCATCAATCACAGCAAGTTGTCATGGTCCTGATCGAGAAGAGCAGCCCCAGACCAAATTGCCACCACCATGCTTTACTGTTGACATTAACTTGGGTGAACATAATAATACTAATAATAATAAAACTAATAAATATTCAGTAATGAATTAGGCAGCTTTTATTTACTTCGACAACCATAAAGAGTTAGTAAATATTGTTGAGCAATGACAGGCTTAGTATTCGATTTCATTTGCTTGTAGTTGCAGAGCTACATAGACAGTGATCATTGAAATCAGAATCTACATTTATCGGGGCGACTCCTGCACTGAATGTTCAACCCCCCTTCTGTATTTTGTTGGTGGTGCCTTGAGAGGTGCTAAATAAATTCAACATAGTATTATAATAAATCATAATACCATTATATGTACTTATGTGTTGTGAGCTGATCTGTGTTTCTTTTCCACATGGGGAAGTTAACATACAATGCTTTTATGACATCTGAGTTTAGCATTGGTATTGTGCCCCCGTCTATCACCAGTCTCTTGGAGAATATCCCAATCCTTGTAATGCACTCTCCTGCCAGAGGAAGACATAACCGTGCAGGGACTACACTGGCACCAAGCCAAGTCTTCCTGCCCTTGTCTTCTGTTTCTACCGAACTAAGTCTTTCTTCGGGACTGCTGCACATTTGCAGCATTGGTAAACACCAGTTTGACACCAGTTTGAACAAGTAAGGGCGAATAGCACCTGCAAAAAGCCATTGCTACCTTGCCTGTAATCTGTCAGCCGAACGACAGCTAACTTGGTTTGGTCACGTGACGTTATGCACGTACGAGAAACGTCGTCAAATATCGATCAACAACAAGGACAGCAGTGTCCAGCATGGCACCCCTCTGAGGTAGATGATTTATTATCTTGAACTCTTATTCCGGAAATGCAATGTTGATCAGACTACTATGTTTTTACTGTTGGTTATACATACAAGTATATTTTTGCAAACAATTAATTAGGGTTGACTTTCCCTTTAATGTGCGCTGTTTTGTTTTTATGACATACCTTTGCAAAGACCTTCATCATATATCCCAGGAGCTGCACTCGCTGATCCAGGGCTGCATACATAGCCAGCATTCTGGTGTTATGTTGAGCCTACCACACATTAGTGTCTCATATTTTACAACAGTTTCTCCAAAAAATAATGGTGTAAACCCTCGAGATTAGGCTTCTGTCACTCACCAGAGTGTTGTAGAGACTGATGTCTCCCTCCAAACCACTTTGCCTGTGTTCAAACTTCACGATAGGAACTTTTGCTGTTGTAATAGGCAAGATGTTCCTCAGTCCTTGTGTTGGAACATTATTAGAGAACACATGAAGTCAGATTACAGGTTACAAGAACTATGTTGGTGACGGATGCAAATTTAATAATTATAACATTTCATAATGTCAGCTTTCTGGGATGTTCACAAAATCAAACTTCCAAATATAAGTGCATGCTGGCAACAAATTCTGTGTCGTAAAAAAGAAGGATTTGTCCTCATGTCAAATTTTTTTTTTTTTTAAACAGTTTCACCTCTCATGTTTAATTAACCTTTTCATTGACAGTCGTGGGCAGCTATTCAAAAGTTTCTGTCTCCTATATGAATGAATTTTTTAAAATGTGTTCATAGTCCTGAAGTAGGGTTTTAAGATCATCAAACAAATGTATCGAAAAAAAACAAAACAAAAACCCCAACCCTGTGTGGAAAAAAATCACTGCCCCCAAAACCTGTCAGATTTTTTTAACAGCGTTATAAGTTGCACGGGTTTGAATTTTACAAACTAAACTGTTGTGGTGGGCAGGGATGACCACATATATTGACAAGTATAACTGGAATTTAGCTAATGAAGTGCCTTGAAGCACGTAACTCAACCTCTGAATTGATCATATAATATTTATTCACCTGCATGCTTCTTTAAGACTTTAGCAAGGCCTTCGATGATCTCCTTACAGTTCAGCTTCTGCACAGATCATACAATTCAGCCCCAATGTTAAAACGAATCATTTCTAATCCCACCGATGAAGTGTCGTTTGGTAAATGTATGTATGCTTACCTCTGCAGTTTCGTGACCCTCTAAAGTCATGCAAATGTCAAGGTCACTGTCATGAAAACCGAAGCCATTCTTGGAGGATCCAAATAAACACAGTTGGGCTTTATCTGCAGGGTCACATGCATGAAAACAATTTGTGCTGCATAGTGTGTATTCTTTGTCATTTTGTAGAAATCCTCAAACAAGTGTTAATTATGTCCAATACATGAACTACATAAAATATTCTGCCTTTACAAAGATGCTCAGTTTTGAGTGAACTAGCCAAAGAGTTACTTATTTACACGATATTCATTCTTATGATTGTAGGTTGCAATTAGTCAAGTCCATACATATTGGGACATCATCAAGTCTCATCTTTTTGGGTCTAATCACCAGCACAATGAATTTAAAATGAAACAACACCAACAACAACAAAAAGAAACAAACAAGATGTGCTTCAACCGCAGACTTTCATCTTTGATTTGAGGGTATCCATCGATCCATTTTCCAATTTGCTTATCCTCACGAGGGTCGAGGGCGTGCTGAAGCGTATCCCAGCTTTCTTCCGGCAGTAGGCGGGGTACACCCTGAACTGGTTGCCAGCAAATCGCAGGGCACATACAAGCCCCGTTCACACGACAAGATTTACTCCGACGCTGCACCGAAGTATTTTGATGCGATATATTTTACACCGCAACAAATTTCGTGGAGCGTTCACACGTACAAGCCGCTGAGCGACGCTGCACCGACGTAGTGCCGAAGTAACTCCACTTGCGGTCACACGGGGCAGTATTTTGTTTCGCTTCGTCTGTGTCGCTGGCCCCCTCGTCACTGTCGGATTCCGTGCGTCTGGTAGCGAGCGTAGCGAGGCCACTCCCCTGCAGCGAGCATTTGCTCTGGAGCAAATTTACGCCAGTTGCGTTCACACGCGCACATTTGCTTCGGTGCTGCTTCGCAAACGAGCATTTGCTTCGGAGGAAATTTTTAAACCACCTCCCTGAGGTGGATCAAATTTAATGCGCACTAGGCTGTTGAGCGGCGCTACGTCGAAGTAAATTTGCACGCGTGAACGCTCCACTGGCGTAGAGTCGGTGCAGCGTCGGAGTAAATCTTGTCGTGTGAACGGGGCTATTGACGAACAACCATCCACGCTCACACTCATACCGTGGGACAATTTACAGTGTTCCATGAACCTGCCATGCATATTTATGGAGTGTGGGAGGAAACTGGAGTACCCGGAGAAAATCCACACAGGCACGAGGAGAACATGCAAACTCCACACACTAAGGTCAGACTCGGGAACGAACCCCGCACCTCTGCTCCACTGTGCCACCCGATTTGATGTCTATCCAAATCAGGTGACCTGTGTAGGAATTAAAACAGTTAAATTCCTCCCTCTATTTAAGAGACCAAAACTAACGGGATATCAAACTAGCTGCTAATAAAATGGGTTCCCTTGTATTTATTGATTATGTGATTGCTGCCAAAAGCAGTAAATTGAATTGTGAATTCTTTTGGGCAATATTATCTGATCTTGGCTGAATATGATCACTGAATCGTGTTTCACAATGCAGATGGATAATGACTCAAAGCATGTTGCGAAAATCTTCTGAAAGGCATAGAAGGAGAATGTTAAGGACTGGCCAAGCATGAGCATGCATTTCACTTGCTGAAGATTTAACTCAAGAGAAAATACCCTAAGAACAAGCATATAGCAGTAGAGGCCTGGCAGAGCATCACCAGGGATGAAATCCCACATCTGGTGATGTCTATGAGTTCAAGCTGTAACTCACTACAAAGGATTTGCAACTACGTATTAAAAAGTTGAAAGTTTCATTTTTGTTAAGTTGTCTCATTCCTTTTAGTAAATTAAAAAGTGTTGGGCATATACTGCGTAGGTAAAGGGCGCAAGCTTACATTGCGCAAGAATATGTTAGCAATACCTCATTCTTCTGAGCCTTCAAAAGAGCCTTATAGCGGAGTCGATATTACTCTCGGACTACCAGCCAGTGACGGTGTGGGTTTGAAGCACGGGCGGTGTGCCTTGGACAGTGCAGCATCGCCAGAGTTACATTTACAAACTGCTGTAATTCTAACACCATTCACCTGGTTTGGATATAAGCAATCTCAAATTAAAGATGAAAGTCTGCAGTTTTAGAACAACTTGTTCATTTCATTTTCAATCCATTTAACTCCTCTACCACGAAACCTACATGGGCAAAAATACCCCCTAGTGTGAAAATTTTTTCATTCATGAAAGCCATTCCCACTTTTCTGCTCCCCCTTCAACGAAAACCCCCTGTGTTCCATTTTATGAAATCTTTTTCTCTGCTCTTGCCTTGCGACGAGATTCACTACAACGAAAACAAGCCTTCCGCAAAGGTCTAATCTCAGCCTCAGCCAACAGCGACTCCGACTGCTTCGCTCCGAAACTACAACAGCAACCACCACACTGGTTTACACATACGCAGTAGTCCAAGAAGTATATTGTTGCATTGCTAAAGTGGCTACAAAACGGACCTTTGGATGCCAAGCAGCTAAGTCAAGAAGAGCTCTGACGCTGGAAGAGAGGGTGAAAGTGATCAAAATGTAAGACGGAGGAAGCAAAATAAAAGACATTGATGTAAGTGAAAGTGAATGCTGATGCCGTAAATTTTGCAATCTCTTTCCCTTTTATTCTCTTTGTGCACAACTGTACATTGGCTATACAGTACAGTACTGTACAGTATGAAGTGTCGTTGGGATAAGGATCATTTGATTTTAAAAAATCATTGATTTAAATTCCAATTTAAATCTGCTAAAAATTAACACATCAGTACTTTTATTTTCTATCAATTCTTTTTTCACAAATGGATAGAAAATTTGAATGTTGCTTTACAACATAACCAAAAAATGGAACTGATTTTTGGGTGTTTTTTTTCTTAGTTTTGTATCATTAAATTTATCAATTACATATTCATAAGGTGTTACAGTACTGTATACAGTAGACATATTATTCATTACAGTACTGTTGTGCTTTAGGTGCATTTTATAGAAGTTTGAAATCAAATTATAGACATTGAAACTTCCTTTTTTTATAAGAGTATAAATAACTTTTTCAAACCAACAAAGTGGAGTGATTACCGTATTTTCCGCACTATAGAGGGCTCCGTCCTTTGAGCAATTACCCACAATGCACTATCGGCGGCCATATTGGAGGGCTGTTATAAACAAGCCATACACGTGTATGGCTTGTTTATAACAGCCCTACACGTGTGGTCATGAACGCCTCTCGAGTCTAACGGAAGACGGACAAAGACGTACCTGTAGCTTCATCTAGTGGATGCATTGTAGATTGCACCTTATAGTCCAGTGCGTGCAATATATGAAAAAAAATACCAAATAGGCCATTAATTGAAGGTGCGCCTCATAATCCAGTGCGCCTTTTAGTGCGGAAAATACGGTCATATAAAAAATTGTATCTTAATGTTAAACAATATCAAATAAGTGTATGCTTATATTTACGCAACAGGTTTGGAATAAAAATAAAGAGTACACACGTGTGTGTGTGTGTGTATGTGTGTGTGTGTGTGTGCATGCGTGCGCGTGTGTTTACATCTGAGATAAAATTTGCTACAGTGAAAAACCCCCTGTTGTGAAAAATTTCTTGCTGCAAACATGATTTCGTTGTTGAGGAGTTTCACTGTAGCAAGAAATATGAGAACTGTATCCATGTCCCCAATACATATGGACCTGACTGTGAAAATGGACTGCTTCACCCTGAAATATTTTGACTCAGTCTTGTAACTAGTACAATGAAAAGGAAAGCAAGATTTTAAACAGAGCACTCATGACCATCCCAGCCTGGAGAGCATGATCAAATTTCATGTACTAAGCATGTTACCATTGTTCGTACCATTGTACTCCTTCCTTATGAACCTTTCCAGACTGGCAAGGATCTGCTCTCTCTTCTGCTGCTCAGCATGTGTGGGTGCCAGTTCATCTACAACAGAGGGAAAACATCCATCACCCTTGTATGATAGTATGAAGAGGCTTCACAATGGGCAGGTGTCATTGTACTACGATTTATTTACAGTACGATAATATTGCTGACTGTATTGTAAACACGAGCAACATATTGAATCTGGTGCAAAAAAACGGTAATTCGAGTCAATCCATTTTATTTACCACCGATCCTATGCAGGGTATTGGGGGTGAATAGGGCAGAATTTTTGGCATAGTTCAAGTATCACTGTGACTAGGTCATAAGGTGGGTAAATGGTTATTATGACAGGGCAGGCCGATATCGTCGCTGTCAGGCAGCTTCCTATGTCCAAATTAGGTAAATTTTTTCACAGATAAATACTACTGGTCAGTCTCTATATGTCTTTTATTTTTACACATTTTAAACAATCTCAAGTGTTTAAAAAGGAGATGCTCTCTTAGGATACAAAGTTAATTTGAAAATGTGTTTTTTTTTCCTGAACATTTTTGGGAGACGCCACCAAACTACAGTGATATGCACTCAACTCCAAAGGCATTGGAGCAGAGAGGCCAACTTTTGCTGTAAACTGAAAACATTTCACAAATCATTACTCTTAAGAGAAAAGATCAATGTTTCAGCTTTTATTTTCAAGTACTAACGTCTGGATCTGATTCACAACTCCAAGGATAGCTTTTTTGGAACAAAATTTTATTAACAAGCTTGTATTAACTGGGTCAAGGACAGGGAATCACTAAACTTTTTCATTCTTCTTTTGTGGTGCCTTCCCAGACTTTCAGCACAGTTCCTGTTGCCTACCTTTCGGTGTAACTGAGTAAATTAGTCTTCAGGACATTTTACATGGTTGTACTGCCTATGGGCAATAGTTGTGCAATAGCTATCTCCTCATCTCAGCTTCACAATTGTCTTACACTCACAGACAGTCTGAATAATCAATATATAAACCCATTTCCAATTAAGGTGGGACATTGTGTTCAACAAAAACAGAATACACTACAATGATTTGCAAATCATGTTCAACCTACACTTAATTGAATACACGACAAAAACAAGATATTTAATGTTCAAACTGATCAACTTTATTTTTAGCAAATAATCATTAACTTTGAATTTCCAAAAACTATTTGAAATGTGGACTCGTCAGACCACAGAACCCTTTTCCACTTTGCATCAGTCAATCTTAGAAGAATCCCAGCGAGCTGCATTGCTGTGTGTTGTTTATAAATGGCTTTTGCTTTGCATGCATAGAAGAGTCTCAAGGTAAACTTACAGATGTAGCACTGTACTGTACTGTCTAACATTGGTTTTCTGAAGTGTTCCTGAACCCATGTGGTGATATCCTTTACACATTGAGGGATTGAAGGTCACGGGCATTCAATATTGGTTTTCTACATGCACTGATTTCTCGAGATTCTTCGAATCTTCTGATGATGTTACGGACCGCATATGATGAAATCCCAAAATTCCTTGCAGTTGTATGTTAAGGAATATTGTCGGTAATCCCCAATTCTTTCACACACTTGTTCACAAAGAGATGAACCTCAGCTTTTTAAAACGCACAGTTTATGAATGGTTGGCTTGGGGCAGTAGGCTGGGTACACACTGAACTGGTTGCCAACCCATCGCAGTGTTAAAAACAATAGTTTATGAGGTTGATCAGTTTTAACATTAAATATCTTGTCTTTGTAGTGCATTTAATTCAATATAGGCTGAACATTGTTTTGTGCTTTTATTTATGTTGAACACAATGACCAACTTCATTGGAACTGGGTTTGTAGTAAGACACAGATGGGTAATTAAAACACACCCGTAAGCTGCATGTTTGTATATTATGATGGAATAAAAGTGTATCAGGTACAGATGTAGTAGAAATGAATGCCTGGAAATAAAAGCTGAAGTGGTGATCTTTTGTCTCGCATTCATCTTTTCATTCATTAATAGTTAAAAAGGGAGGAAAATTTGGACTATTTACTTGTGTTTTCTCTTCACAAGGAAGCAGATCGGTTAGCATACAATAAGTTAAATGAAATCATAATGGGACAAAACTACAAAATTCAATGCAAACCCCCAAATACACACAGTGGCACAGTTTGCAAAGCCCATTCAGGATCTCTCGGAAATGGTTGTTCATTGGAGGTAGGAGCTTCAACTCGATCTTTTTAAAGTCATCAGGACACTCATCTTTCAGGTGACCATCTCGTTTGCAAATACTGCACACAACATTTGGAGGCTGAAGAAAATATAAGGGAAAATTTCAAGGGAAAAAAAAAACACACAGAAATGCATCAATTTTGCGATTAGTTACAAATAGTCATTGTGGAAAACATACAAAAAGTTGAATAAGGTCTGTGTAATTATTACCTTCCCGCCCGTGAAAATCATCTTATCAAAGATATAGTGAAGCTCTTCTGATGTTGCGACTCCCTCTTTTTCAGAAAAACAGTTTTCCTCCTCTTCACCCTTTATTTCTTCGTGCAGTAATCCATTGGTGGGAAGGGAAGAGTGTTCAGAGGCTTTGCTCTCTTCACTGAGGGCCATAGCCATGAGGCTGCCATCAAGCAGCCTCTCATCCTCCTCTGTGGACAGATCTGACCTAGCTTTATTGTCGCTCAAAATGTCATCATCCTTTGATTGTTGGAATGTCATTTGAATGTTCTCATCTGTCAACTTCGATAAATTAGTCTCAATCTTGTTAGCACACATTGATGCAGGCCCTTTCTTCTCTACTCGGGACAACTTGGACCCTTGCTTGCCAGCCATCTTGCTTTTCTGCTCCATCCTGCCTTTTTTCTGTGGGCAGGCAAAGTATTTATAAGCTGTGCGGAACCGCTCCTGTATGTACTCAAACACCATTTGGCTGTTCAAGCTTCGTGCAACGTTCCTCTTCAAGGCAAAAGGATCTTGGTGAAAGAGACAAGAGACTTGAGTCAGTTTTTGGTTTTTTTCCACACACTTATGATCAACAAGCTGATGTACGGACTTCAGCACTTACCTTCTATAGCAAGCCTGCGGCGAGGCCAGTTCTTCATTTCCCGAGATAGAAGCGCTTTTAAACGGATGCTGATAATGTATTCTTCCAATCCAAACTCTAGAGTGTAGAAACGCAGGAGTTCCAACCATAAGTGTCCCAGTGACACTTCTTCACACAATTCAAAAGTCAGCCGGGCCTTTAAAAGTGGTCAAATTAAAAAGGAAAATTACAGCTGGCAGAAATAACAAGAAGATCCAAAACTTCCATGAGTAAACAACACAACTATCAAATCAAATAAGACTCACCAAGCCATGTGAAATCTGAGCCTTATCAGGTTTACTGCGCTCTGGTTTTGATCTGCCTTCCCCCCTAGCATTGTTTTGATTCTCTACCTGCCCATCCGTGGTGCTAGAAGGTCTGTGCTCCCATTGCACATACATGTCTGACTGGATTCCTGTAAGATGATACTCATCCACATGTTTCACATCAAAGCCATCAATCTGAAAAAGCATAAAACCAAACAAAATAAAAATGAATGACGGTATACATTAAAGCTGACCAATATAGCCTGAAAATAACCTTTCAGATTTCAGATTATTCAAAACTAGTTTTCAATTTTTTCCTCTTCTGGGATTTATTTCTCCTTATACCAAACAAGATTTCAACATTTTTTTTCCCAAGCATTATTTGTTTTTAACAAATATACAGTTGGTATAAAGTCTACACGCCAATGTTCAAATGCCAGGATTTGGGGATACAAAAAAATAAGACCAAGAAAAAACAGACTTAAAAAGGGTAAAATCTTATGCATTCCAGGAATGAAAATGGGTCAGGTTTGAAAAATGTGTTAAGTATACGAGCCCTGTCAGGGAGTCCAGTCCTCCTCCAGGACAACATTTTTACTATTTCATATTTAACCATCAATTTGGTGCATTTTGAGAAAAAACAAACATGCACAATTAAAAGACTATCAATGTACGTGTAGGCAGCGATGGGCATTCTATCCCTTGGGATGGAACAGATGCCCATATTAGGGACTGAGGACTAGAAGTTTTGTTTTTAAAAAGCACAGACTAAGCAAGGACGGAGGTGGGTTTTCATCCGTCCCTTTAATCGTCTCTAACCTCGTTAAGTACCTACGGACACCCATTTCATGACTGACAGAAACACACCCAGACTGTTTTACGTGTGTAATCCACATATATGCTACTTCAGAATTAATGTGGCGCGCCGCTTGTCTTGTCCGTGTTCACTGTGTTTGTATGCGGGAGGGAGTGACTTCCCTTCAAACGAAGCAGACAAGAGGAGGAGCACTCGTCATCCATGCAAAAAAGTTTACACATGACCAGTAGTCTGGTGACCGATGGTGGTAGTGTTGGAAGCTAAGTGCTATCTTAGCTGACACTTAAACAATCGTAAAAAATTCAATCCAAAAAAGCTGGCTATGTTGTATGACTCTCGGTGCCCTCCGACCAAATGATTATGCCCCCCATTTGAGACATGGATTTCTAATAGTAAATTTTTCATTTTTATTATTTTATTTTATATTAATAGCTATTTTTTGTGTTGTGAAATCCTGGTGACTTGCTCATCAATGAGACATAAAAAATATAAAGAAACAGTGATGTCAATTTTGTTTGATTGATGGCCAGTCTAATCTGCAACAGGCAATCACGGCGTTATTTAAAATAAGGTTTAGTACGTAGGTGTATACGCAATGAATATGTCAATGTTAGCCTTGTGGTATCGTGTAATGTGGGAAGACATGCCATGTGTTTTGTATTTTATGGACCCGTTTCTCTCGTGAAGTGATCTAAGCCTTGTACTGAGCGCTTATATCAAGAAGAAAACACCCTAAAATCCTTCATACTTGGGCAATCATTCTATTTTCAGAAATTAGTGTGAGCATAAGTAAAGATGTCAACTTAAAGTTGGGTGATCATTGATCACAGTCAATGTTTCCTCTAAGACCCATCTTGCGTCTTCGTATAATTCCAACAGCATTAAAGATGACTTTTCTGGTGAATCTGTTGCTTGAGGTAATCCAGCTTCCAATTTAGTGCATATTTTTCCATCAGAAAATTTGCTCACAACTTGAGCTTCGCTGCGTGTTTTGCAGAGCAAACCTTTCTCGCTCGTATTAGAAAATATTTCACCCAGTTTCACCGCTTGTTCTTTTATTTGCACATACTGCGACAGCCATTCCAACTTAAAAGAACCACAGTTCATTTTTATTTTGGTTTGGGGAGTCAACGTATCACGTTCACTGCCCCCTCATTTCGCCATGATAAAGGGTTAGCATTAGCGTCACTTATCACTGACGCACTGTTGATTTGATTTGATTTGACATTTTATTTGGTCTCCCATCGGAGAAACTTGTCTCGGAGGACATGCCCTCCTTGCTGCTATATTATTGTTATGTAGCGTGTTTGAGGAGAACACATGTTGTCTGTGTTAAATAATTCAGTAGCAGGCCTGAGGATTTCGGAAATTTTTTCGGTTCCGTCGGATTACCCAATGGGAAACCACGGTAACTAATTTTGGGTTCCATAAACGTTCATCATGGGAACCCATTTTTCTATTTTGACTGATATTCAGAATCAAGAATTCTGAAACTCAAAAGTACAATGTTTCAAGGGTAAATGTTTGAAAACTATGCATTAACAATGAACATTACATCAGCAGCTGTGTACTCCAGGTTTATTCCAAAAAATATATGGATCAAAATATGATGTACTCATATGGAATCATGAATACAGCATACCACTAAATCAGAGTACTTTTTCCAATCTCACACTGTAAAGATTAATTTACTGGCAATCATTAATACAGGTAAGATTTGATGTGGCTTGACATCCTCTTCCCAAGACGATGCATGTGTAATCTACTATCAATTTGACGAAAGAATCTAACACACGTCATCATCAGTTCTACCAACATCATCATTAGTTTTATCAACAGTTAACATTAGCATTACTACACCTTGTGACAAATGTTTTATTCATAAAGTTACCATGCTACAACCAGTAAATTATAGAATAACCAATACGCTTTCATCATATTTTTCATAGCGATTAGCCTATAGATCTAATGACCCAACTTGCCTCGTAATCGTGCCTTACGTCGTATCTCGCTCTCGTGTTATGTAGATACATCACAGGTGAGTTTAGTGATATGCCCTTCGGACAATTCATTTAGCTGCTTCCTCTGTGATATCTCCGCAATAAACTTTAGCAACACTTGATCGCAACACTTGTTCGCAACGTTACACAACTTGGCAATCGTCTGCTAGTTTCATTAAATGTAAATGTAGTTAATTCATGTGGCCCCTTGATGTGCCATTTGGCGTAGAAAAAAAAAAGTAGTGTGTTTCCGGTAACCTGACCGACAGAATTTCTACACCGAAAAAAAACTTTACGGTCGGCATTTTTTTCAAACAACCTTTAAATTTAACACACGTCATCATTAGTTCTACCAACAGTGAACATTAGCATTACTACACCTTGTGACGAATGTTTTATTCATAAAGGTACCATGCCACAACCAGTAAATTATAGAATAACCAATACTGTTTCATAATATTTTTCATAGCGATTAGCCTACAAATCTAATGACCAACTTGACTCGTAATCGTGCCTCTCGTCGTATCTCGCTCTCGTGTTCTGTGCATACATCCCAGGTGAGTTTAGTGATAAGCCCTTTGGACGATTCATACGAAAAATCGGACTGGCATTCCCATTTCTTAAATGTCGTAATTAGTAGACCATTGTGAGTTTTTTTCGCCGCCATCTCAAACTTTCATCCGGGCGATTCCTCAGTTTGCGGACTAAAATAGTAACCCGCTTGCGCACATAACGTTATCTGTTGCGTCCCCCCAACACTCAAAACAAAACAAAACTTGTTTTCTTTTCTTCTTTCTTCTTTCTACCCACAATCTTGCTGCTGATGAGTGTAAATTTCCCCAGTGTGGGACAAATAAAGGACATCTCAATAAGATAAGATAAGAAAACCTTTATTCGTCTCGCAATGGAAAAATTCTTAATCTTAGAAGAAACACACTCACACACCACACCACAAACACACATGGAGGCACTGTGAAATCGCGTTGATCACACATTCAAGTCGTGTGCGGTGACTTTAATGGTTAAACAATTTTTCGGTACCGTTAAAATGACGCCACGGAAACGACACACTACCGGTAACTATTGTTACCGTGAAATCCTCAGGCTTGCCGTAGTTTTTTTTTGTTTGTTTGTTTGTTTGTTTGTTTTGACTGAGAAATTTCCTTGCGTCCCAAAAACGCACATTATTTGAAACTGTGCATCCCGCGGGAAAATTATGCGTCTAGGATGCGGGACGCAGAGGTAACGAGATGGCTGCTCGTGGGCTCAGGGAGGTTGTCTGTTTGCCCAGAGATATGAAAAATTAGAGGGAGCATTTATCACAGTTTTCGCAAATTAGGCGACATTTATATTTCCATGTTACAGATTTAGACCATCATGCTGCATAACTCTACGGCAGGGGTCGGGAACCTTTTTGACTAAGAGAGCCATAAAAGCAAAATATTTGGAAATGTATTTCAGTGAGAGCCATATATGTGTATGTATATACCGAGTTGCTGCTGGTTAGCTTGCACCCTGCTCAGTAGCTTGCACACTTCCTTTCCGCTGTCTCTCGCAGGGTATTTTGATGCGAAGGGAGGAACGTAGCATGGGGCGTGTCAAAGTGCCGCTCTGCATTCGATCGTTTCATCGATGGTATTTTGACATTGCAAATCAGACACACCGCAGAACCCGTTCTCTCCACAAAGGCGAATCCTTCGGTCCATTCGTCCTGAAGTCTACCAAACTCGTCATCTTTTTTTCTTTTCGCCATCGTATTCGCTAAGGATTAGCTTTGAGCTAATGGTCGAGCGGGTTGATTCAAAAGGGGGCGATACCTGTTTCCACAGCAACGGCAACGTTGGCCAGTATCATCCAATCAAAATGGCTCCTGGAGCCAACTGCAGCCCAAACAGGAAATAAGCAGTGAAAAATCGATCAATGGATGCATTAATAAACAAACGAGAATATTTTTTTTATCTGCGAGCCATATGCAATCATCAAAAGAGCCATATATGGCTCGCGAGCCAAAGGTTCCCGACCCCTGCTCTACGGCAAGTGAGAAGGGACTTATTACATTAGAATCGGCAACTAATAAGATAATAAGATAACCTTTATTTGTCCCACACTATGGAAATTTGCAGTCTACAGCAGCAAAATTGGGGGGTAGAAAAGCAAAGAAAAAAAAACAGCGTTGCATGCACAAAATAAATAAATGTTTCAGAGAAAGAACTGTACACAGTATAGAATGCAATATAAATATAAGTTGCATATGTGCATCTTATGCATACTTAAGGTGGCTGTGCTATTTACAATGGTTACAGGTTTTCACTCATGTTTTCTGATTGTATTGTAGTAATGTAAAGTAAAAGTAATGAGCCATTTGAACCGTTTAACACAAGATTCCATGGGAGCCATAAGTCATTGGAAATCTAAAATGAAGAGAAATACAGTGATCCCTCGCTATATCGCGCTTTATTTATCGCGGCTTCATTGCATCAAAATATTGTTTCCCAAAGTACTGTGTTCAGAAAAAAAAGCCGAATCACTTAGAGGTTTTGTACATGGCTGTACGCATGACTGGTTCAAGGCGCGACGTCGACCAATGATAACACGAGTGGATCTATCCCATGAGCTGATTGGCTACGCATCTCCGCAGACCTGCCCAGCATCTTCCCTTGTGTCTCGTCACGTGGTTGACTCTCTGATCAGTGTCTAGTCACACTGTTGACTCTCTGATCAGTGTCTCGTCAGCTGTTGACTCTCTGATCTTGTTACGCTGTCGTGTTTGCTATGTGCATGGCGAGGGGAGAGAAAGAGAGAGAGAGAGAGAGAGAGAGAGAGAGAGAGAGAAGGGGGGGGGTGATGGGGCTTCTCCGCAAAAAGCAGCACATCTCTCTTCCTCATCAATACTGATAAATTGTCTTATTATAAACACATCGCCTGGACGGGGATAGCTTGCCAGCAGCTAGCTGAAGGCTAACAGCGGCTACACTGTCAGAGCGTAAAGTGAGAGTAACGCAAGTCTCTTTGTCTCTCTCAGAAGGCACTGCTGATGAATGTTAATTACTGTATAAGGTTTTATAAGGTAAGGTATAAAATATGTGTATTGCTGTAGTCTTTGCCTCAAATTTGTAAAGTATAAATACTGTTTACATATTTTAACCCTTGTGTTGGCCCAGATCATATTTTACTTAACGATAATGACGATGATTGGCCGTAAAATGAATCAAACAGTTAATTCGAGATTTGTCTTAACATGTGAAAAAAATTTAAAACTAAGATCTTTTTACTTTTGTATGCTATTTTCCCTCTAGAAATGTGACAGAAAACATTGTTTTCTGAGGAATATAAAGATCATATTGTCGACCAAATCGGTTTTCGACCAAAAATTTCGAGTTCTTTATGCCTCAGATTACGACGGAAATTCGGTTCTCGACCAAACTGAGCGCACTTGAATGTGCCACTCGAATTCTCTCGACTTCCTTACACGAGGAAGAAGTGACGCCTCCGTTGTGAGCAGATGTGTTCAATAAAGATTTATTCGTGTTGTGAGCAGACGTGTTCAATAAAAAATAAAGATTTATTTTTAAAAAAGAAAGGTCGTCCATTGTGAGCAGACGTGTTCAAAGATGAAAAAAAAGTGTCCATTGTGAGCAAACATGTTCAAAGATTTTTTTAAAAAAGAGCATCCATTGTGCGTCAATTGTGCGCAGACGTGTTCAAAGATTAAAAAAAAAAAAAAAAAAAGAGCGTCCATTATGAGCGTGAGACATGTTTGTTGAGATCAAGGCAAATTGGACTGTTATTTCTGCATGGCACCAAAGAAAGCAAGTGGAAGTAGTAAAGCTTCTGAAAAAAAGAGGAAAATAGTGCGCAAAACTATTGAATTTAAGAAAGATTTGAAAGTGAAATATGAATCAGGTGTGCATGTGTCTGTGTTGGCAAAAGAGTTCGGCATGCCGAAATCATCAGCATCCTAAAAAAGAACGACCATCATAAAGTCAGTCGTGGCGAAAGGATCTCGTGTGTTTAGTGAACAAAGGCCACAAATATTAGAGATGGAGAAACGTTTGCTTATTTTCATAAATGAGAAACAGCTAGCAGGGGACAGACTAAGCTAAGATACGATTTGTGGCAAAACAAGACAATGTATGGAGATTTGATTATAAAAAAAAAAAAAAAAAAAAAAAGGATCTTAGCATTGCTCCTGAAGAGTTTGATTTTAAAACAAGCAGAGGATGGTTTGAAAAGTTGAGGAAAAGAAGTGATTCGTCATGGGAAGGCAGCCAGTTCAGACAAGGAAGCTGGCGAAAAGTTTAAAGTTGAGTTAGAAAATCTCATCAAGGTTGAGGAATGTCTTCCCCAGCAAACTTTTAATGTGGAGGAGACTGGACTTGTGTGGATAAAGTGGTTCAGAAAATGGATGAAGGGATATTATCTCATACCGTAGTGTAGGATTGCAGACAGAGCGTCCATAGTTACAGCCATTACTTTAGGGTTTATAAAATCAAGGTGATAAAGAATGCAATCTACAATTGTCACAATGAGAGAGAGAGAGAGAGAGAGAGAGAGAGAGAGAGAGAGAGAGAGAGATGTTCAATTTTTGTTACAATATCAATGTTTATGTTAAAATTGGTAAAAATAAAACATACAAAATGTTTTAATTTGTTGTTACCTGCTCTCTTATTACACGTGTATACAGTTTATGGTGTAAAATAGTTGAAAAAATGCTTTTAAAAAAGTTGTTTTCTAGACTTGGAACGGATGAAAATTTTTTACATTGATTCTAATGGGAAACATGGTTTCGGTTTTCGAACAGCCTTCTGGAACGGATTATGGTCGAAAACTGAGGTTTGACTGTATAAGCATTTAGTTTTTAAAAATCCCCTCCCCCCAGCCCAGACTTTCAGTTTGCTGGCTCCAAAATGACCTGGAATGTGGTGCTTGTTTCACGCCCAGAAGACAGTTGTTTCGACACTCAAGAAAATTATGCTACAAGTCTTGAGCAGTTAAGGCAGAGTATCGTGGACGAAGTGAAGAAGACACGGACAAACCTGCCCCTCATTAAAAAGTAATGTCCACCCCATCGGTTGGAGAGCTCAGGGATCTCTGGTTTGCTCTCAAAATAGATTCTGAGGTGATATGGACGACCTCTCTCTGATAAACTTATCAAAATTGTGATTCTTGCTCATTTGGTGCTTTTGTATTTCTCCTGCTATTATTTTAATCCAGTTGTATGCAGTGTTCCGGCGGATTACCAACGTACACCTGCCCAAGAGATTTTATGCTCATTTTGACAGCTGTAGTCCGCATCTGATGACCTTATTCAGATGAAAGGCATCAAGAACTGGAAAGATAGCCGATGCATTGGCTGCAATTTTCAAAACTCACGATGAACAGGGAAAGACATATAATTTTTACTGAGTTAGGTCTGGCAGCTGCTTTTCACACATTCTTGGGTGCGGAATCCAAAACTGAGTTTTTCTCCATGTCCAATTTTTAAGCAAGAGGATCCCTGTTTTTTTTTTTTTTTTTTTTTTAAATGAGATAAATACATTTACATGTACGACACCAAGATGGAATGTTTACACACTGAAAACTAAAAAAACAAAATTCAATGGTCAGAGATGAAAGTGGACTTTCCTGAAAATTCCGGCAAAAAAAAAAAAATGCATATATATATATAT
>NW_017805157.1:150233-153301 GCF_001891065.2 Hippocampus comes | reverse complement strand
ATCTTTAAATCAAAGACACAGCATAAAAAGTGTGTGATATGAAATATTCCAATTCATGTTTTATTCATATAGATTTATATTTATGTTTTGGTCATAGCACAATACCGCTTTTATTGTCCATAGAGGGCAAAAATACAAAGAAAAAAATAGGAACTATTTGTGTATGTATAGCACTGATGCCACTGAACATGTCGAGTGGTTGAAAGTGAAATAAATATTCAGGAATAATACTTTTACAATTTTTGTAAAATTGTATGTTGCGCTATATAAACTTATTTAGATCGACTGCAGCACATGGTTAAACAAATAAAAATCTCTTTACTGTTACTAGTGTTAGTGCCTCAATATGGCTACGCTCGTGAAAGCAATACAACGAACTCAAACGCGTCTTCGTTCAATGTTGTCAACTAATATCCGGATTAATTTTATGCAAATTTTCCTCAATTCTCCTGAGAAATTTTCATAAAATTTTGAAAAACCCGGAATTCCGGGAAAATCCGGAGGACTTTCATCTCTGAATGGTGTGCGCAGAGATAAAACAACACTAATCCTCTTAATTTAATTTTTGCTGTGCTCACTCTTTATTTGAAGATATTAATATTGTGTTGACATTTTGGGAGCTGCACACACCTCTCACCGCACTGTCTCAATTGTGATTGAACAAACAAGTTGCCACGTAGCTGGAGATGAGTCCAACCGTAATCAGTTCTTCTTACTCTCGTGCAGTGGTTCTTATTAACCTTCTTAGAGGTACCGAAACCAACCAGTTAATATGCACATTCACCGAACCATTCATTAGTGAAAAATAAATATATATATTTTTTATAAATTCGTGATATTTAAAAAAAAAAACATTTATTAAAACAGAAAAAAATTAAACAACATTTCAAGAGATCAGTATACTTTTTTTTTTTTTTTAACCGCACGACGTACAATCACGACAGTCACATGTAGACTATTGAGTGAACGAAATTTCCCGCAGCACTGATTGGACAAGCAATGTAATGTGATCATCTGCAGCCAGTGATGGCCAAGCGGGCGTGTCATAACTAACTGACATGTTGAGTCGGGTGTATCTTACCCTCCATTGCAGAGGCTCGGTCGAAACCCTGAGACCGATTCACCCAGGTTAAGAACCACTGCTCTAGTTTTACTACAGCTAATTTTGCTTATCTTGTCGACCAAAACATCTTTGCGGAGTATGGACTGGAAACCCCAAGGTCAAAATGGGAAATACCTCCAAAGGTGGTGGAGAATGACCGCGAGAAGATCACGTGGGGCCTTCCGAACCAACCAGATATTGTGATCATTGATAAAGGGCAGAGGAAAGCTGTTGTAGTGGATCTAGCGATCCCAAGTGATGGAAACATCAGAAAGAAGGAACAAGAGAAACTGGAGGAATACCAAGGGCTCAGACAGGAGCTGGAGAAAGCCTGGAAGGTAAAGGTGACAGTCGTGCCTGTGGTGGTCGGCCCACTCGGGGCAGTGACCCCCAAACTGGATGAGTGGTTGCAACAGATCCCGGGAACAACATCGGACATCTCAGTCGAGAAAAGCACAGTGCTTGGAACAGCAAGGATACTGCGCAGAACCCTCAAGTTTCCGGGCCTCTGGTAGAGGATTCAAGCTGAATGTGGGACGCACACCACCCGAGGGGTGAGACGAGGAATTTATATACTAAATTCATAGGACAACTCTGATCAGCAATGTACACTACAGCAGTGTTTTTCAACCTTTTTTGAGCCAGGGCACGTTTTTTACATTGGAAAAATTTTGCAGCACACCACTAATCAAAAATGTGATAAAATGACACTCTGAACAGTGTATTTAATTAAAATATAATTTCTCAGTTTATTTATACTCAATCAGTGTGAAACCTGGGGCTGTTTAGATCAGGGTTTTTCGAACTTTTTTTCATTGAAAAATATCTCGCGGCACACCACTAGCTGTAAATGTGACCCCCCCCACCGGCTTATTTTACCAACTAACGTGTTATATTGTTACTATAACCGTTTTTAACATTGAAGAATGACATTATAACAGCTTGAATTGGAATCTAATGAACACAAAGAACACAGTATTTTATCATCTTTCATATTTATTGTTTCACCATCGTCCTGCATTAATGCGTCACAAATTCGCGTGTCTCTCGTCGTAACACAAGGCAAATGGCTAGCTGTTGCTGCTCCCTAGCGGTATGGGAGGGTACTACATGATTATTTTCTGGGCGAAAGGCCGCACAGGCATAAAAATTGGATATTTTCCTGCGGCACACCTGACAATGTCTCGCGGCACACTGGTGTGCCGCGGCACACCGGTTGAAAAACACTGCACTACAGTGTGCAAGTAGAAATATAATGTCAACAAAAACATTTTGCATAGCTTGAAAAGTATGTCAAAAGGCTCATTCGGAACTCGAGGTTTGACTGTATTTTGTATTTATGGATACCGATACCATATGACTTTACTGATATTCATAAGAATGCTCTTCTACTTTTCAATACCAAAACCTGTGTTACGAAATGAATTTCTTGGTTTTTGGAGACATGATTATGGAAAATGTAAACACTGAAAGATATGGACAGAAATAAAGCTTTGCATGTCGACATTGATTGATTCTGGTTCGTAATTATTGTGAGAAATGATGATCATAACATGACTAGTGTCATCACACAAATGTATATGGGTAGTTTTCATAAATTATGGTCCAGGAGTGTGCCAGAACAGGCCAATAAAGAATGAGGCAGTAATGCAATTACTTTTGGGAAGAAGTAATATAACCATGGACATTAAGTATTCCCATCTACGAACTTCTTTCAAACGGAAATTCTCTCACCCGGAATAAAAACCTATGCATTAAAATTTCGACTACGATATTACATTAACGATCGATTCATAACAATGGAAGTTCCAGTACAGTGAACTCCTCTACAACGACATCATGTTTGCAGCAAGAAATTTTTCACAACAGGGGGTTTTTCACTGTAGCACATTTGATCTCAGATGTAAACACACAGACACACACACACACACACACACACACACACACACACACACACACACACACA
>NW_017805157.1:144907-149548 GCF_001891065.2 Hippocampus comes | reverse complement strand
GCACCACTCCCGGCCTGAAAAAAATGCAAAACGGATCGGATCACTTCCAGACAGTCGCGCGATGTAGACAGATGTACAGATAGACAGATGGACCAGTTAACATGGACCAACAATCTCACCAGTGTTGCAGGATCACCACGGTTGCCTTTTTTGCAATACATGCGTTCCTGTCTTCCGTCTTTGAATTATTGCAAGTGCGAACTGAGCAAAACAAAATCCTTACTGTACGGGAGAAACCGTACTACCATTCAGCCCCGTAAGATTCTTTCCATAGGGGAAACTTTGGTCGCTCTGCGGGACGGGATAAAATTATCCGATCGGAATAAAATTTTGCACACATCCTTGTGTCATAGTATTGACAAGATTTCCGACCCGGCCCGACGAATCCGACAAACTTTTCCAAAATGGACCACCCTAATGTGCACTTTTTATTTTTATTCCAATAGTGCATAAGTACGAGCACACACTTATTTGACACTTCATATAGCAAGCGTAGAAAGAAAAAAAGGGAAAGAAATTGCGAAATTTACGATTAGCATTCACTTTCACTTACATCAATTTCTTGGACAATGTCTTTTATTTTGCTTCCTCCGGCTTTCATTTTGATCACTTTTCCCCTCTCTTCCAGCGTCAGAGCTCTTCATAGCTGCTTGACATCCAAAGGTCCGTTTTGTAGCCATTTTAGCAATGCAACGTTCTTGCTGCGTCTGAAACTAACAATAACAAATACTTCCTGGACTACTGCGCATGTGTAAACCAGAGTGGTGGTTGCTGTTGCCGTTTCCGAACGAAGCAGTAGAGGTCCCTGTTGGATTAGACTTTGTTGTAGGGAATATTGTCGCGAGGCAAGAGCAGAGAAAAAGATTTCGTATCACGCAACAGGGTTTTTTTTTTTTGTTGTATGGGGGGCAGGAAAGTGGGAATGGTGTTAATGCATTAAGATTTTTTCACACTAGGGGCTATTTTCGCCCATGTAAGTTTCGTTGTAGAGGAGTTTCACTGTACCCGGAACCCGGAAGCCATACGGAAGCCTGCAGTGGTGCAAACACAAGCAAGTCCCGCTTGATACTACGGAATAACTGTCCACGCCGCTATTTACTCTCATTGGATCCAAAACGGCGACATGTAAGTGACTCTATTAGCATGAGTTTTACTGGAATAGTGAACGATTGTTTTATTTCGTTCACAGCTCCGAGTTTCCTGAACGCAAAATACTTTGAGCTGCTCTGCCATTGGCTACTACCGATCATCATCCTGGTCTCCCATTGACTAAGATGGACGTCAATACAGTATGTGTGTAGATAGCTAGATCTGTGGAAGAGAGTGTGGATTGCCTCCGATTAGCTGCTCAGAGTAAATTGCTTGTGGCTCGACGGACAGTCGAGTAAACGAACGTTTCCTGGAATGCTTTACCTGTTATGCTAAAAACCTTACGCTAACTGCAGCGCTAATTAGAGAGAAGGCGAGTTCCATCGCGCTAACAATGGGCATCGAGGACTTCGAAGCGTCCTGTGGCTGGCTTTAAAAGTCTAGTGCATGGCATCAGCTGAGCAACGCTGTCTTGGGTGGCGATCGAGGGGGAGGTCAAGTTAGAGACAGTGAGTGAGTGGAAAGAAAAGCCACCAGGTCTGTTACTAGTCTCATTTTGTAGCAAATTGTCCTAAATTTGTTTTGACTGTATTTTGTTCATATACCTGTACAGTGTACTGCAGCTTTTGTGTTATAAACAGTGTTTGGAGCATATATTTTTGCATTTCATTGCTTGTGTTGTTACACATGTATTTTGTTCACATACTTGCATGTTCATAAAGGACATGTACCATAGTCGTATCCCACATATGGAAATTCTGTTTTCAGGAAAGATTGGACAGCGCAAATAGGATTCCTTATTAGAGAATACGTACTGTATATAATGTAACCATAACTCCTTTTTTAATAAGTAGCATGCCCAAAACTGTTGAGGACACACAAGGAAACATACCTACACCAATTTTTCTGGCGACTTATTTTCACATCATGGATAGGGACTTCATTCTATGTTATTGTGGTGCAGTTCGTGGTTCCAACAGTTTTTTGAAACTGATTCATTTTAAGGGTCTAAAGGCTCTGAGTCTTACATCGGTGTGTTGGCATGTCACAAAGATTAAGTGGCCATTAGGAAACAAACAATAACACAAATCTCAGGTAACGGTTTGATCTCTGCAGTATGTCTGCAATATTGTAAGCAGCGAAATCTGGTAATTGATTGTAAAGGGTAGACAATATAGACTCTCGAATTGGGTCAGCATTTCACCATCTGGTTGGACCATACATTCTGAGAACCACCAATATCATCATGTATCATTAACCAGGGGTGAACAGTAACATTTTGGGATGGTTCTCAAATGAGCACCAAAGGTTGTTGTTTGGACTCAAGGATGAACTTCTATCATATTGTTAATTTGTAACTTTGTCACATGTCCGTCACTAAATATTTTTTTCTCTTTGTTCCCCTTTCTGTTTTTATTTCCTAATTCCAGCAACATTATACCTGGGCTACACAATGGCAGCTTATTAAAACACAATTTACTATCAGAAATCATATTTCACACAACTGAGTTGCATGGCCCGCGCCCATTCGAAGAGTTAAGTGCCTACCTGTGACTTGCAGTACGGGACCTTGTGATCAGTTAGCTTAGCACAGTGGCCAACCATCACCAGTCCACTCTATTTTTGCACCAAGGACCGCTTTTGCGACATACTTTGACAGACCTGCGAACTGTGGCGCAGCAACACAGAGATAACTGCCTCGCCAAGAGCTCTCCTGCACGCATTCAGCAACCATCTCAAGGCGAATGTAGCATTAACGGGAGACAGCCTATAGTAAAGCCAGCTGCCTCAACGATTGTTCATAAACTACTATGCAACCTGCTGCAAGGGTCAACTTCAAAATAAAAGCATACAAGTAACAAGTATTAAAGTACATTGATAGCAATGCCTTACCCAACTTTGATTTTGAAGTTGGCCCTTGGAAGCATTCGTTGCAGTGTCTGACTTGACTTTGAATTGAGGCTGGCCTGACCTATAGTGCACAAAAGTGCGATGACAGACTTGAACTGGAGCACCGGATTCAATTTCCAGTTCTCATGAGCTATTTCAGTTATGTGGAGTAAAGCCGACTGCACAAAACAAAAAATTTGGATGATGAACTTCACTTTGGCTGTAATCGAGACTACGCCTCCCTCTTCGTTCTTCACACTGCATTTTTTTATAATCAACGGGATTGTAGTAGCAGGAAGTTATGCTTTACAAAACATACCCAATGGCCCAGGTAGACAGGGAGGATTGGCTCTTTTCTCTGCTGCAAGAAGAAGATGACCATGAGAGCGAAGGAATATGAGGGGATTCCACCCTCGGCTTGACAGTCAATGTGACATAGCTGCAGATAAATAACAAAGCCGTTGACTTTACAAGCACATTAATAAAAACTTGGGTGTATATAATACATTTCAAGGGACTAAAGAACATTAAGACAACATGACCAAATGAAAATGCAATAGAATTATAGTCAACTGTATTTTTTAAACTTTAGGCAGAAAAATTTACAAGTTAGGCTTGAGTCAACATAACTCAACAAACATCAAGGATTCTAGTACAGTTATGTCGATTTTTAACTTTGACCGCTTTGTCATTTGTCTACTCACCCTTGCCCAGTACCGGAAAGCCAGCACCAGGGGAACCAACCTGGGTTCCATTTTAGCCAAGGCTGCCATGTGATTTGTCGTGAGACAAGCAACATCATTGCCTGCACTCACTTTGCAAATCAAGCCACTGTAAAATGAACAAAAATAAATGTCAGATTTCATGATTAACTTGTCAAAAGTACTGGTAACTTTGTTGAATTAATATTGTGAAATTCTTGCTTTAGTTGTTTGTGTAATTAAAAAAAAAAAAAACATTTGCTAGTTTTGTACATTTTTCTCAATAGTCAACAAGATTTCCAGTTTTCTTTAATCAACAATTATGTAATTATACATAATAGTAGGCTGTATACTAATCTGAATTAGACTGAATAAACACAACAAAATGATGATAACATTTATTTTTTGTAATACTGTACACCAGCAGTCCCCGGGTCGCGGACCGGGTACCAGTCCCTAGGTCATAAGGTGCCGGTCCGTACAGAAAGAATAAATACTTACATTACAACCGTTTTATTTATTTCGGAGTCTAAAAGATGTTTCACTTCGAAAAATTACCGGATTCTCTGTTACATCGTCTACAGCAGGGGTCCCCAACCTTTTTTGCCCCACGGACCGGTTTATGTCAGACAATATTTTCAGGGACCGGCATTTAAGGTGTAGCGCAAATAATACAACAAAATAATATGGTATGAGCTGCATGGAAACTATGGTGTTTTCGAAATATAATAATAAACACAAGGAGCGTCTAATCTGGCCGCAACACTCTCTCTGATCGCTATGGTAATGTTTAATGCCTTCAAAATACGATACAGCGCAAATTCAAAGTGCATGAAAATGACGACTCACCACAGCCCCGAGCTTGATTTTCTGCAACCAGACGGTCCCATCTCGGGGTAATAGGAGACAATGACACCTCAAGTGTGTGTTTTATGTCCAGTCTACTTCGTAATTTTGTTTT
>NW_017805157.1:140537-144713 GCF_001891065.2 Hippocampus comes | reverse complement strand
TCTGCAGTATGACCCTCTTGACGCAGGTCAAGGCGCGCTTCTCGGTCATGTGATAGGTTATCGCTAAAATGAAACCTGGGAGCTCGCAAAATGAGTAAAAAAAAAAAAAAAAAAGGCCTAGCCAGGAGACAGAAGAGGAGCCTATGACTTTTAAGAAAAAGGTTTTATTTAATTGACAGTAGCAGGAGTCCTAAGTAAAATATGGATCTCAATGAGAGATTCCCACGCACCAAGCCCCCTCTGCATAATATGCGGCGATAGTGAGCCATATTTTTCATGCACTTTGTATCTTATTTTGAAGGCAGGTTTAAACGGTACCATAGTGACCAGAGAGTGTTGCGGCCAAATCAGACGTTCCTCGTGTCATGATTCCTTTTTATTATTATGTTTCGAAAATACCACAGTTTTCATGCAGATCATATAATTTCGTCCCTGAAAATATTGTATGACATTAAACTGGTCCGTGGGGCAAAAAAGGTTGGGGACTGCTGCTGTACACAACAAATTATTATGGACAACAGGTTAAAAGACAACATTTAGACCTTTGAAGGAACCTGCATCAGAAGACTTTGCCCTTCATTGTAAATTTCTGTATAATATGGCTCCGATAAGCTGGTATCCACGCTCATTTTAAGTATTAGCCCAGGGGTAGGCAACCCAAAATGTTGAAAGAGCCATATAGGACAAAAAAAGGCAAAAAACAAATATGTCTGGAGGTGCAAAAAAATAAAAGCCTTCTATAAAACTGACAATGAAGGAAACACATGCTGTATGTATGTAGGAGACTGGACTATCTCAGAAATTTTTGTAATTCATTCCTTTGTTGTGTGTTCACAAATGCCCCCATAGAATTTATTTTGTGATTTCCTCGTTTGATTTTCTGTTTTGGTGCATTATTTTTGCTCTTCTTAGTGTCAATGATCACTAATTTCCGTTTTTCGGAGGCTGTCTTTGGACGCCTCTTGAGTCGAACGAGAGGAGAGAAGGCACGGTATCGGACGCAGTCATGTCTGTGTTTGTCGAGACTGTTAAAAGCATAAATAAAGTGTACGTTTTAAAAAAACCAACACCACAGCTCTCCTTTTTCCGGAGCTGCAACATGTATCTACAGGTATATCTATATGAGCTATATTGGCCTACGATCAAAATGACTACGTTTTCTACAATTACACGATGAGCCTTCATGATTAGATGTTTTTTTTTCCCTGCAGTGCATTCTGTAGCCTAGCAAGGGTGCCCAACTTTTTTTGACCGAGGATCTACTATTCAACCAACCTACCGCGATCGACCTGCACATACACAACACACTTACATGCATGCCTACCTTCCTTCGTCGCATGGGACGCACTTTTGCAGCGTTTTTGACTATCGTAGCTCACGTGTACCGTTCTAAAAAAATGCTTTTCACGGCCCTCCAGATTCTCTTTGCCAGTACCCATGGGGAATTGTACATGAAACGCAGTTTTTTTTTTTTTAATTATTTATTTTTTTAGTTTAACGACAAAACTCGCGCAGCTAGGCAGGGGTGTCGCAAAGCCGAACACAAGTGGAAAAAAGACAAATTGCAGGTCTCTTATCAAATTTGGAAAGACTGCTGGCGTAACTACCAGCTCACAGTAAAAGAGGCCAAAAGAGAATATCTGTCTGACCTTATTCAAGCTAACCGTCACAACCCACGCGCACTATTTAAAACGATAGATTCTGTACTCAAACCCCCTCTGCCTACTTGCTCGGATCCTTCACCCGAGATGTGCAACAGATTCCTTCAGTTTTTCATTGATAAGGTCTCTACAGTTAGGACTCCGGTCTCAAATACCGCATCTGACCCCTCTGTCCATATTCCGTGTTCAGCTGTGCTAAATTCTTTTGAAACTGTGTCCTTGACGCATTTGGAGGATATAGTTCGCCAGATGAAGCCATCTGGCTCCCCTGCGACTCTCTTCCCCCGCATTTCTTTTAGGAGGTTCTACCGATTGTTGGTGCATCGGTCTTGGACATCATCAACAGCAGCCTCTCTTCTGGTATAGCTCCCAAACAGTTTAAACATGCTGTGGTCCAACCCTTGATCAAGAAACCTGGTCTTGATTCAGATGTGCTGTCAAATTTCAGGCCCATTTCCAAACTGCCTTTCATTTAAAAAATTCTGGAAAAAGCGGTGCACATGCAGTTGAAATTTTTCTTGGATGAACATAACATCTTGGAGGTCTTCCAGTCAGTTTTCAAGACGATGCATAGCACGGAGTCAGCCCTGTTACGCGTTTCTAATGACATTCTGCTGGCAAATTCAGATTCAGATTCAGGAAACTTTATTTATCCCCATGGGGTAATTGGACTTAACAAGCACGCTCTGCACAAGAAACATGAGAAACAATGACGAACATGGGATACAGTGCGAAGGGCCTGTCGGTACTTGCCGTATGTACAGCACCCCGAGATCTTAGTTGAGAAAGTAACACGAGGGGAGGGGAAAAAAAAAAAAACATGCTCGAACTATCCTCTTCTGAGGATAATTTAAGTCGAGGAGAAAAAAATACCCGATGCACATCAAAAGCATATATGACAGTTACAAGTCACAAGACATAACGTAATGAGGGGGCGGATGGATTGGGGGCGTGGGGTGAAGCGCGATGCGGCCCGACCGGCGTGCTGCCAGTCCATTCAGCGCACAGCAGATCAGGTCACATCACGGGGAAAAGCCAGGAACAATGAAGGCGTTGATGATAAGGACAGGCCGCAGCTGCTTCGTCAAGGTCTGCTCATGGAGACAGTCCCGGCTTATCAGTCCATGGCCGAGAAGGAGGGGGTGATGGTGGGGGCACTAGCTTCCATGCGTACTTTCAGGGGAAAGGGTCCAGATAGCGTTGTTTTGTTTTGGGACGGCCGCCAACAATTTCAGGTGGCCTTGAGTCCGTGGCTGTATCCCTTCACTGGCGCCGATGAGCCAAATCCTCAATTCCTTTTCGAAGCGAGAATTCGAACTTCTCCATGTTGTTGTCGATCGTACGGAGACGCTCTAGAACCGCATCCATATTGCGGTTGAGCTCAGTCACCGCTTGAGTCTGAGTGTTGGACATTCGCGCTAGACCATCGCGAAAGACCAGCAGCTTCTTCACTTCCAATAAAGCTGCTCCCGTCGGTTGAATTTTGCAATAGAACAGGAAACTGCTAACACCAAACAGCAGCATACCTGTTATCAGAAGGCCGATAATGTAGATGTCTTCCACATGCTCAATGGACAGTATTGACAGGCACACCATTCTCCACTTGCTCCATGGATCAAGGGCGTACCCGGCAGCAAATGTCCCCGAGGGGCAAGAAGGCTCCCCACTGCCTGCTCTTTTCGTCAAAAAAAATTTGTCGATTGCATCGAGAGACCAGCCAACCAATTCCATCATTTGTTCTTCGGATGAAAATACGATAGGAGGCTAGGAAAGTTAGACACAGACAGCACGTAGACTGAGTGGTGAGCAAGGGGAGGGTGGGGGAGGACAGGAGCTGAGCAGAAAAGTGTCCGCCTTAGTCGAGAGCCAAGCAGAAAAGGAGCCAAGCAGAAAATGACACTGGAGAGTACGTGTGTCTAATTTTATTGGATTTAACTGCAGCATTTGATACAGTGGATCACAGTATTCTGCTGACTCATTTGCAGCACTTGGTGGGCATTGGCGGTAGCACACTTGAGTGGTTTAGGTCCTACTTAGCTGACAGAACCTTTTGTGTAAGCCTTGGCTGCTCTGAGGCACGCACTGCTCCCCTGTCATGTGGTGTTCCACAGGGCTCAATTCTGGGGCCTCTGCTGTTCTCGCTGTATCTGCTCCAATTAGGTTCCATCTTAAGGAAAATGGTATTTCCTTCCACTGCTATGCAGATGACTGCCAGATCTATGTCCCACTGACCAAAAAAGACGCCTTCTCATTAAGGCCACTTCTATCCTGCCTGGAAGAAATCAAAACCTGCATGGCATAATATTTCTTGACTTTCAATGAAAAGAAGACAGAGGTGATACGGTTTGGTCCCAGTGGCCCTTGTACATCCCATCCTGTAGACTTGGGCCTCCTGTCTCCTTATCTTAAGTCAACAGTCTCAAACTTGGGCCTTAAACTGGACAGTGATTTCAAACTTGTTAAATCCAGCTTCTTTCACCTTAGACAGCTGGCCAAAGTAAAACCTCTCCTCTCT
>NW_017805157.1:103475-140262 GCF_001891065.2 Hippocampus comes | reverse complement strand
TCCGCCCCTACACACCTGCCCGGCGCCTCAGGTCTGCGGACCAGACATTATTAGAAGTACCAAGAACTAAACTGAGGCTCAGAGGGGATCGAGCCTTTTCTGTTGCTGGTCCCTCTCTCTGGAATGACCTCCCACTGAACATTCGGCAAGCCTCCTTGCTGCCCATCTTCAAAACCCGCCTCAAAACTCACTTGTATTCTTTGGCATTTGACTCAGCATGACTTAGATATGTTCTTGGTTTTGCTGTTTGGTGCTTTCTACCGTCTTTATTACCGATTTGCTTTACTGTTTGTTGTATATGTTAAATTGCTCCATGTACAGTACTTTGTATGCAGCGATGGCTGTTTGAAAGTGCTCTATAAATACAGTTGAGTTGAGTTATTTATTTATTGCAACAGCCACCTGCCTTGCATCCCGCCCTGCTCATAGAAACGTGTGTCACAGGCTATGACGCAAATCTTCGTTGACAGAAACGTTGAAATCTAATATTTATTCTACACATTTTTACAGCATAGGGAAACTTAAAGGATGTTTGTGTCATGTTTTCACTCCTACAGAAACCATATATAAAACAAAAAAATAATATTCCCTCCCATATCTTTTTCCATTTTCAAACTTTTTTAAATAAAGCTCCAGTGAGCCACTAGATGGCACTAAAGAGCCGCATGCGGCTCTGGAGCCGCGTGTTGCCGACCCCCGTATTAGCCACACAATTTAATATACTGAGGGAAGAGCATTGTGAAATGGCGATATGGCAAGAAAGACATGCTCCTCAACCTGACCAGTTTCGCCCTGACCAATCTTTGTTTTAAGTGTGTTAAAGTGTGTCACATATTGAGCACATTCATATTTGATTTATGTTTCCATGTTTATTGTTTCTTTCAACAAACCATGAATTTAGGTTGTGCATAAAGGAGGTCAATTCCTTGTACAGCCAATCCCTCGCTATTTCGCGGTTTGATTATCACGGCCTCAGTGCATCGTAGTATCCTTGAGTGTTTTGAAAGGCCCTTCTAAATAAAATGTATTCTTATTATTATTATTATTATCATCATCGTGTTTTTTTTTTCCAAAGTACTGTATTCACAAAAAATGCCGAATGACTCAGAGATTCTATACATGGCTGTAGCTTGATTGGTTCCCAGCGCGACGTCGACCAATGACAATACGAGTGGAATCTATTCCATGGTGCAGAGCCATGTTGATTGGCTGTGCATCTCAGCAGGCCCCCCCAGCAACGTACCTTATGTCTTATCACGTGGGTTACTCTTTGATCGGTGTTCATCACGTGGTTGCCTAGATCAGTGTTGTGTTTACTATGCGTGTTAGTGCGCAAGCATGTGTGTGTGTGTGTGTGTGCGTGTGTGTGGCTGGGGGAGGTGTGAGAGCGAGAGCGAGAGAGCGAGAGAGAGAGAGAGAGTGGAGGGGCGGGGGTGTGATTGGGCTTGTACGAAAAAAGTAGCACGTGTCTCTTCACGCTTCCTTAGTTGTCTAATCATAAACACATGCGCTGCGCACTGCTGGGATAGCAGCTAGATGGAGGCTAATGGAGGCTACACTGTCAGAGCTGCATAAGGCAATGCTGATGAATGTTAATTACTGTATAAGGTTTTGTAATTAAAGATTTAAGTAAACATGTCTACTGCTACAGGTTTTGTCTCAAATATGTAAAGTATAAATACTGTTTAGATATTTTAAACATTCTGGTACAGTGAAACTCCTCAACAACGAAACCTACATGGGCGAAAATACCCCCTAGTGTGAAAAAATCTTCATGCATTAACACCATTCCCACTTTCCTGCCCCCCATACAATGAAAAAAAACCCGTTACGTTATACGAAATCTTTTTCTCTGCTCTTGCCTCGCGAAGAGATTCACTACAACGAAGTCTAATCCAACAGCGACCTCTACTGCTTCGTTCGGAAACGGTAACAGCAACCAACACACTGGTTTACAGTAAATATTCCCATCTACAGAGTTCTTTCAAAAGGAAATTCCTTCACCCGGACTAAACACCTATGCATGAAAATTTCGACTACGATGTCACATTAACGATCAATTCACCGGAATTTCCACTACCCGGAACCCGGAAGCCATACAGAAGCACGCAGTGGCGCAAACACAAGCAAGTCCTGCTCGATACTACGGAATAACTCTGTCCGCGCCGCTATTTACTCTCATTGGATACAAAACGGCGACATGTAAGTGACTCTAATAGCATGAGTTTTACTGGAATAGTGGTTTCGTTCACAACTCCGAGTTTCCTGAACGCAACATACTCATAGCTGCTTTGCCATTGGCTGACCTAGCATCATCCTGGCCTCCGATTGGCCAAGAGGGACCTCACTATCTATGTGTGTAGATACTGTAGCTAGATCCATGGAAGATTGAGTGGAATGCATCCGATTAGCTGCTCAGAGGAAATTGCTTGTGGCTCGACGGACAGTCAAATAAACGAACGTTTCCTGGAATGCTTTACTTGTTATCATGCTAAAAACCTTACGCTAACTGGAGCGCTAATTAGAGAGAAGGCGAGTTCCATCGTGCTAACTATGGCCATCGAGGACTACGAAGCGTCCCGTGGCTGGCTTTAAAAGTTCATTGCATGACATAAGCTGAGCAACACTGTCTTGGGTGGCGATCGAGGGGAGGTCGAGTTAGAGACAGTGAGATGGTGGAAAGAAAAGCCACCGGGTCCAGGAAGTATTTGTTAGTGTTAGATTCAGACACAGCATGAACGTTGCATTGCTAAAATGGCTACAAAATGGACCTTTGGATGTCAAGCAGCTAAGACAAGAAGCGTTCTGACGCTGTAAGAGAGCGTAAAAGTGATCACAATGAAAGACGGAGGAAGCAAAATAAAATACATTATCCAAGAAAATGATGTCCGTGAAAGTGAATGCTGATCGTAAATTTCGCAATGTCTTTCCGTTTCTTTTCTTTCTACACTGACTACATGAAGTGTCAAATAAGTGTGCTCATACTTATGTACTATTGGAATAAAAATAAAGAGTGTGTGTGTGTGTGTGTGTGTGTGTGTGTGTGTGTGTTTACATCCGAGATCAAATTTGCTTCAGTGAAAAACCCCCTGTTGTGAAAAAATTCTTGCTGCAAACATGATTTCGTTGCAGAGGAGTTTCACTGTACCCACAAACCCTTACAAAAAAATTCCTTCGGGGTGGGGGGTGAGGGCAAACCCCACTTCGTGGATTTTCGTCTTTCGCACGTGGTCCCGGGCACCATTAACTGCGATAAGTGAGGGATCACTATATCACTTTAATTTCCGCACTATAAGGCGCTGAGGAGTATAAGGCGCGCCTTCAATGAATGGCTTATTTTACAACTGTTTTCATATACCCTCACCGGCCACTTTATTAGGTACACCAGTCCAACTGCTCGTCGCCTAAATGCACTGAGTTGCCGCCATGTGATTGGCTGATTAGAAATTAAGTGTTGACGAGCAGTTGGACTGGTGTACCGAATAAAGTGGTCGGTGAGGGTATATACACTCACCAGCCACTTTATTAGGTTTCCCTGTCCAACTGCTCATTAACACTTTTTTTCTAATCAGCCAATCACATGGCGGCAACTCAGTGCATTTTGGCATGTAGACATGGTCAAGACAATCTCCTGCAGTTCAAACTGAGCATCAGAATGGGGAAGAAGAAGAAAGGTGATTTGAGTGGCTTTGAACGTGGCATGGTTGTTGGTGCCACTCCTTTCAGCTAAGAACAGGAAACTGAGGCTTCAATTTGCACAAGCTCATCGAAATTGGACAATAGAAGATTGGAAAACGTTGCCTGATCTGATGAGTCTTGATTTCTGCTGCGACATTCGGATGGTCAGAATTTGGCGTCGACAACATGAAAGCATGGATCCATCCTGCCTTGTATCAACGGTTCAGGCTGGTGGTGGTGGAATGTGTGGGGAATATTTTCTTGGCACTCTTTGGGCCCCTTGGTACCAATTGAGCATCGTTGCAACAGCACAGCCTACCTGAGTATTGTTGCTGACCATGTCCATCCCTTTATGACCACAATGTACCCAACTTCTGATGGCTACTTTCAGCAGGATAATGCGCCATGTCATAAAGCTGGAATCATCTCTTGGTTTCAGACTGGTTTCTTGAACATGACAACGAGTTCACTGTACTCAAATGGCCTCCACAGTCACCAGATCTCAATCCAATAGAGCATCTTTAGGATGTGGTGGAACGGGAGATTCGCATCATGGATGTGCAGCCGGCAAATCTGCGCCAACTGTGTGATGCCATCATGTCAATATGGACCAAACTCTCTGAGGAATGCTTCCAGCACCTTGTTGAATCCATGCCATGAAGAATTGAGGCAGTTCTGAAGGCAAAAGGGGGTCCAACCCGTTACTAGCATGGTGTACCTAATGAAGTGGTCGGTGAGTGTATAGGGCGCTCCGTATTATAAGGCGCATCGAATAGAAGCTACAATTGTGGCTGAGGTTGCGTTATGCATCCACTAGATGGATCTACGCTAAAGGGAATACAATACAACTTTAATCATATAGTGCAGGGGTGGCCAACCCGTGGTTCGCGAGCCGCATGCAGCTCTTCGGCTGGTTCAATGTGGCTCCCGGGCTTTCACACGACAATTGTCGAAAACGCCTCGGCGATGGCGCTGCCATTAAAACAACAATGCTTAATACATAGAACGTACTACGTCAGCCTATCACCAATCCCATTACTTGATTGACATAGTGGGCAACCAAACAGATGACTGAATCATCGCTCATGCGCAGACAACGGCGCTAAGTGCTAAGCTAGTCAGCGAATTACCTCTGTTTTAAAGGCAGGGGCACCCAATACGTAGATCACAATCGCCAGCAGACTGGTCCCAAGTCGACCGCGAGCAGTGGGAGGAGAGGATAGGGAAAAAAACCAAATATTTTTGTGTTTGTGTTTTGAGGTTTCATTTATGTTCGGGCGCTCAGACTGTTGCTCATCGTGGCGTGCACGCATATGTGCGCGAGTGCATGGTCGTGTATGTGTGTGTGTGTGTGTGTGTGTGTGTGTGTGTGTGTGTGTGTGTGTGTGTGTGTGTGTGTGGCTCTTTGCAGTAACACAGTAAAAAAATTGGCTCTCAGTCTCTGACTGGTTGGCCACCCCTGATATCAGGGGTGTTCACACGGCAACATTTGCTCCGGTGCTACGCCGGCGCTGCGCCAGTGGAGCGGTCACACGTGCAAATTTGCTCCGGGGTAGTCCCGGAAAACAGATAACACCTCAGGGAGGTGGTTTAAAAATTTGCTTCGGAGCAAATGCTCGTTTGTGGAGCGGCACCGATGTAAATTTGCACGTGTGAACTCTCCAATTTGCTCTGGAGCAAATGCTTGTTTGCGAGGGGGGAGTAGCCTCACTACACATGAGAAGAGTTGATTACGTACGGCGAGAATGCGTTGCTTTCGTGCTCTGTCGGACTTCGGTCATGTGTTTGTTTAATAACGACACAAGACATGGCTGGTAACAGTAGCAAGCACCTCTTGGGTTATACCATCTCAATTAGAACGGGGGACGGGGGGTAGTCCCCAAACATCATCTTTCCTTTTGTAGGAGACTGGACTGTCTCGGAGTTGTTTGTGTAGTTTGTTCCTTTGTTTTGTGTTTATAACCCCCCGCCCCCCATAGAATTTATTTTGTGATTTCCCCTCTTGATTTTTCTGTTTGGCGCATTACATGTTTGCTTTTCTGAGTGTCATTGAAGTCATCGTTGATTTATGTTTTCGGGGGCGGTCACTCTCGAGCAGAAGGCACGGAGACCGAGAAGGAGAAGAACATGCCTGTACAGTCGTTGCTTGAGTTGTGTATAAGTTTAAAAAGAACCAACACGACAGCTCATTTGTTTTCTGTCGTTTTGCTCCGCTGCAGAAACTGCCGTGTGACCGCAAGTGGAGCTGCACCGACGCTGTGCCGGTGCTGACACGCTCAGCGGCTTTGTACGTGTGACCGCTCCACAAAATTTGCTCCGGAGTAAAATATATCGCAACAAAATACATCAGTGTAGCGCCGGAGCAAATGTGTGCCGTGTGAACACCCCTATAGTGCCTTCACAACTGCCACACCTGTAACAAAGCGCTTTACGGAACATTTAAAATACTACGTCCAAGAAATCAGAATAATGATCAATATATAAGGTGCATAGGATTATAAGGTGCGCTGTTGGCTTTTGAGAAAATGGAATGTGTTTAGGTGTGCCTTATAGTGCGGAAAATTCCCTTTTTTTGTAAGTGTGTGTATATATATATATATAGATAGATAGATAGATAGATAGATAGATAGATAGATAGATAGATAGATAGATAGATAGATACCAGTGTTACTTGTTTACAACTAACATCAGCAAATAGGCTGACCGTACTCATTAATACACTTAAAATCATCTCCAGAGGCTCCAGAACACCCGCGACCCTTATGAGGAGAAGCGATTCAGCAAATGGATGGATGGATATTGAGGGCCAGAGTAAACTCGTTTGCGAGCCTGATGTGGCCTGTGGGTCAGATACAACTGTGAGGAATTTTGGTTGTTCTGCATGTACCTTTCAGTGCTCCAGAATTTGTTTTTAATTAACTGACTTGAGTGACTTACTCGGAGGAATATGTAGAGCAGAGGTTTGTCAGCCCACACACACACACACACACACACACACACACACACACACACACACACACACACACACACACACACACACACACACACACACACACACATATATCGTAATAAAATGTTTTTAATAAAAGCCAATTGACTGGTCACACACACACAAAATTCTTTATTGACACACGTGTGTCAATAAAGAATTTACTTACACTGTCCCAAATTATTTTTAACAAAATGTATTTAGCGACATTCTGAAGCTTATGTATGAGTACTACGCATCCTCAATGTCTCGAGAATGTAATGTAATCGAGAAATTACATCTTTTGGAGAGGGGAACCAAAAACAAAAAAAAAACAACAACCTGATAACATGGTTGAGGGGAGCACAGTGCAGAGGTGCAGGGTTCCATTCCGGCTCCAGCCTTCCTGTGTGGTGTATGCATGTTCCCCCCGTGCCTGTGTGGGTTTTCTCCAGGTACTCCGATTTCCTCCCAAATTCCAAAATCATGCATGGCAGGTTAATGGAACACTCTAAATTGTCCCTCGGTGTGAGTGTGAGCGCAAATGGTTGTTCCTCGAAGTGTGCCCTGCGATTAGCTGGCAACCAGTTCAGGGTATACCCCACCTACTGCCCAAAGACAGCTGGAACAGGCGCCAGCACACCCGTGACCCCCGTGAGGGTAAGAGGATCAGAAAATGGATGGAAGGATAACATGGTTGACAAATGAGCAAACCCTCGGAAACACAAATGATTTACTTAGTCGTTTCAAAAACATAAGGCGGCAGAAATGGACAGAGCTCTCACTGACCTTTTGACATCACGACAGATGATGGCAGGAACTTTGGCATGAAAGTCTGACACAACCTCTGAAAATTCAGCTAAAAAGAGGAAGAATTACAATTAATGAAGTCACACTACCCCACATCAGATCCAAGGAGAAATCAAGTCACAACTTTCCAACCAAATTTTACATGAGAGCTTACTTATAAGAACAAGGAAATTGTTTATTCTTGAATGTCAATGAATTTGTGCACACAACACCCCATGATTACAACTTTTTTTTTCAAATGTATTTGTATTTATTAAAAGTCAGACATCACATCCTTAAGTATTCACAGCCATTGCCATGAAGCTCAAATAAGTTGACTAATATATTTACTCATACATTAAGCCTGAACTCAAGGCAAGTTTGAATAAAACTTACTGCTGTTTTTCAGGATGTCAAGCACTTGAATCAGGACTTCCGGTTGTGTCATCTAGATGTAAAAGCATTACAAAATATAATGTGTAAGACTTGGAATGCTTGCAGAATTGTATCATATTGTAGAAAATGAAGGCCATGGCAGACCTTGTCAGTGAAGGTTCACACATCCAAAGCAGCTCTGTGTGTTGACATAATTCAATGGTGTCATTTGCACACCTGTGATTTTTAAGAGTGACCGCAACAGAGCCAGCCTCAGGCAAGAGTCTATATATCTGCAGTCACAGTGAGGGTTATCACATATTTTCTCAAACATGCCTGCACTGCACCAGTGATTTCTTGTTAAATTGCTGCTAAATATAGTTCCCTGAAAGTGAGCCTACCTTTCACATGTATCACCTATGGTAAATTATGTTGCACAGTCCTAGGGAGATTGTATTGACTACTCTGTTTTCCTCCCACATTCCAAAAAAGGTTAATTGAAGACAAAATTTTACCGAGCTGCAGGGTTGGGGAGTAACAGGCTACTGTACATGTACTGTACCGGCGTTACATATTGAGAATGTAAAAAAACAAACAAAAAAAAAAAAACAAAAGAGAAAAGAAAACTAACTTTATTCCATTACAGTTTCGGGGGCGGGGGGGACACACACGTAATCACATCGCAGGTACATTTATTAAAAAGAGGGATTGTTTCGGAGCACTGTAGTTTCCACGTGGACAGGCTGACTCCATTGATTATTTGTGAAAATTCAAAACCCACTATGCAGTAAAGTTTCGCTTGCATGATTTTTATTCCACCATCAACACTGTACACCATAAGACACTTACAGACTCGCCGGTGCTCGTGATATCACATAACATACGGGATGGAAGAAATCTCCTTTCTTTATTAAAACAAACCAACAAAAATATGCAACAATCCTGAACATCTATGAACTGGATTTAAGAAAATACAAATCTCGAAAAAAAAAAATGCATGACTTCATTGTAACCATACACCCTTCTGTTGGGCTTTTGGAAGCATAAGGGCTGAAGCATTTTTAGGTAAGCAGACAGCGAGTTGTGATTTACGAATGCATCTCTTTGATTTAGTTTGCCAGTAGAAACTCTTTGATACTGCTTATTTCTAACGTCTCTTTTCTGTGACCTGTTTTGTCAATTTAAGAGCATCAAATGGGGAATGGTTATCAGTGACACAGATAATAGGAAGAGTATTCAGATCAGCAAGTGTAGCCAAGAACATGGCATTGTCAATCGCATCTGACATGGCAAGTGTTTCTCCTGCCAATGTACATGACATGGCAAGTGTTTCTCCTGCCAATGTACTCCTCACTACGCATCTGATTTTCATAGATTGCCACAACAAAGGTGAGCACTTTCCTCTTTTTCCCCATGAGGCCTCTCCCTGTGAGCCTCCGTCTGGAAGATTACCCAGTGAAGCATCACTGAAGACAGCTGTACTCAAATCATCACTGTTGTCCAAAGACTGAAATTTAACTCATTCACACCCTTTGACGTATAAACACGTCAATTGGCGCATAGCCGCTGCCTCCCCATGATGTATAAACACGTCAATCACGTTTTTTCATTGGGGAGGGTGCAAGAGAGTCTGATGCAACTTCTCACTGAAGGAGCAGGCTTGACTGCAATGTTAAATAGTAAAAAAAATGGCCATCAGGTGGCAGTGGTGCAAAAGTCCACCAGGATCATGCCGCAGAAGTAGTAGAGGGGGTGTGATAGTGGAGTAGTGGCGGATGTGGATAGTGGATTGGAATATTAGCAACTAGCAACGATAGAGAAAAGAAAACAACTACCACTTGAGGATTGTTTTTTTTCGGTATAAAAGCGTCCTCGAAAAAAAAACAACTAAGGAGATGGTCTTTGTGTGGAAGAGATGACGCTTCGGTCACGTAATCCCGTGGCGCTCATCGCCCACAAATCGTCTCCCCGGCGACTTCCAGCGATGACGGCAAAGAGGCTGCATGTGCTTGGCATGGCCGACGCCGGGCACGCGTCAGCGATTCGCCGGAAACATCTCGCAATGATGACGGCGAAGACGATGAATTGGAGAGCGATTTGGATCCGGATCTGTCGGACGAATACGTGCCTTCGGACGTAACGGAAAGCAGCCGAGAGTCCTCGCCAGAGCTGCTGGAATGAGGATGTAAGTGCTGACGAGCTTGCAAGTTCCCATTCAAAAGTTCGTCACTTCTTATGCCCTCATCAGTCAGTTTTATAAGATAAGATATCCTTTATTTGTCCCACACTGGGGAAATTTACAGTCAGAGTTCAGAAAGGAAACCACAAGGGAGGGAGAGGGAAAAAAAAACACGCTCTAACTATACTCTTCTGAGGATAATTTGAGTCCAGGATAAAAAAAAATATGCACCGCTACATTCCCCACTATACTATAAAGTTGCCAGTAACACTAATCATTTATGTACAGTTGATGCGTCTCATAGATGTGGATGAAAATAAATGCTGTAAATGTGCTGACTTGCGTGTCGCCATTCTAGGTTTTAAAAAAACAAAACACATTTGGTCCACTCAGCTCTGCTAAAACCACTAGTGTTCAATTCATATTCCATTTCATTTCAAATTGGATGCTGAGCAATGTGGAATGAATGGTGTAAATAGCAGTGTGCGAGCACGTATGCGTGTGTGAGATGGGGAAATCTAAGTGTCTAGCAACAATAAAAAAATAAATAAAAGTGTGGTAATTGTACATACTTTTATAAATTACAGATTGTCCAACCAGAAGCCAAAAGATGACGACTCCTTGCTTTGGTGGTGTAAAGAAAGGTAAATAAAAGTATTGTACCTCACTCTGCAGCAAGATATATTTGCAACGTTTTATGTTTTTAGAATTTACAGGTCATGGATCTAGCAGCCTAACAGCACCCGCTCATGGTGTCAGTGCAAAGAAGTAAATAAAAGTTAAACTTCACTTCACATTGCGGCAATAAATATCTAACATTTGCAAATGTTTATATTTCTATAATTTATAGGTCGTGCATCTGGACGTGGTGGGGATGAATCGATGTGGCGACAAACTGGATGGAAGCCAAAAACCATCCCCTTCACAGCGACCCCTGGGCCTTTTGATGCTGCTGCACAACTGGAGTCTGAAGAGCCAGCTGACTTCCTCCAGCTGTTCATAACAGACGAGCTCCTCCAGTTCATAGTTCAATAGTTTTGCTATGTGCAAATAAGTTATTTTGCTATCAAAACATTTTTTGTAATGTTGTTTTGTTTTATTGAGGTATTTGAGCTGTCACAAAAGCAAAAAATAGTGTCACCCAACTTGAAATGATGCTTGAAATGCATGCTTTTACAAAAAGCTCATTTTGTATGGATTTCTGAAGAAAATCGGCCTTTTCCATAAAACAAACAGTTTTCTAATGCTGATCACCAACGACCGGAGAAAGATAGAAACAAACTTTTTTCTGCTGAAAGAAGAGAGTCTCACCTTTCTTCTGACGGGTCGCATGTTTATATAGCCATAGAACAGAAAATTCTGTGGGCCTTGCAAATCAGTCAAAATTCAGTAAAATGTGAGGGATTGAGGGGGTTGCTCCAGTGAAAAGGGGTGGTATTCAATGAGTGAAGTGTGACCTTCTCCGACTTTAGTGTACGGATTACCTCGTTGGCCTCGTGTATGGACTGAACAATAGCATTTATAATATTCGATGCCAGGCTGCACATGTCAAACATGACATTGGATCTTGTTTGTGAAGCAACCCACAAAATTTGTCCTATTTTGGACCCCAGCTGATCCCTCTCTGACTCATTCAGTGGAGCATTTCTCTCTATAACTTGTGCTTTCTATAAAGAAATTGGTTGCAGATTGTCAATGTAAGTGTACTGATGGACTTGCACTAGACCACAGGTGTCGAACTCCGGTCCTGGAGGCCCGCTGTCCTGCATGTTTTCAAAGTCTCCCTGTTGCAACACACCTGATTCAAATGATCAGATCATCAGCAAGGTCTGTGGAAGCCTGATATTGAACATGTTTATTTGAATCAGGTGTGTTGCAACAGGGAGACTTGGAAAACATGCAGGACAGCTGCCCTCCAGGACCTGAGTTTGACACCTATGCACTCGACCAGGGGTGTCAAACTCAGATCCTGGAGGGCCGCTGTCCTGCATGTTTTCCAAGTCTCCATGTTGCAACACACCTGATTCAAATGATCAGATCATCAGCAAGCTCTGCAGAAGCCTGACATTGAACCTATTCATTTGAATCAGGTGCGTTGCAACAGGAAGACTTGGAAAACATGCAGGACAACGGCCCTCCAGGACCTGAGTTTGCACCCCTGCACTAGACCATCAACAGTTGCAATATCCATCCCAGCATGTGAGAAACTCATGTCCATCACGGCCCACATTCAAAGCAGATGACAACATTGGAAATGAAGTGCTGTGACCCCGCCCAAAGAAAATCATCCACATAACACGCCAATACTACTGTGATCTCGGACTGCTTTATTTTGCCAATAGAATACTGTAGGCCGGGTCAACGTGACATTTTACCACCAGTCTTCAGCATGAGCTGCTTGACTTTTGACTTTGTTGTGCCAATAGAGGAAACCATCGGCAAGTCCATGCACACATTTCTTTAGCTTTTATAGAATATTGCTGCTGTCCACAACAGCTTCTGGTGGGGGGGCAAATGGAAGTATCTCTCTAGAGGTCCATTCCCTGCAAAATGGCAGACTTAGTGTCCATCGAATGAACTGTCCATTTGTTTTCAAATGTCACAGCTAACAGCAGTCAGAGTGACTCTGATGCCCATGGAGGAGAATCTTTATGTAACTCATGGATATTGTCAAAACCTCTCACCACAAGGCGAGCTTTAATGACAATACCATTTGATGTTTCTTTTAGTGTACAAACCCACGTAGTAGTAACACATTTTTGACAATTGTTAGTAATTCTCTTCATAAACATTGTTCTATACTTGTATACTGTATACTACAGTGCTATTCTGACCAATAGATACAGCAGGACCCTTCCACATCTACTCGTTTATAATGCGCTGTCTCGTGGTTCAAACTTCTCATCTGTAGATCTCAGTTGCTTGCGTAATGCCCTTCTTATTCTCTCTTAGCACTCCACTGCTGTGAAAGCTGTTCTGGAAGCATGTAATGCAGCTAAGTGTTGCCCTAATCTAGTACTCCTATTAGTATGCTCTCGAGCAGGCAGTTTATCAACTCATACAGACGTAAGATTGGGACTGTGTCCAAATACAAGCTGGTGTGGACTCTCACCATGCACATTGATCATTCCGTTTTTGTCATGTTGTGTCTTTCCACCAGTCCATTGCATTGCTTCATGGACTGTATCCCGATGTACTTTTTGCTTCAATGTTGGATTCTATCCGCCATGTCTCTAATCTGTTCATTATTGAACTCTCCACCATTGTCCGTGTAGATCTGTTTGGGTGCACCGTGGATACTTATCCACAAGTGAATGAAGGAGATGAGGATCTCCGGAGGTTTCTTGGTCCTCACAATGTTTCCAGCGCTAAATCATATTAAGTGATCAATGATGTGCAGGTACCACACAGAGGTTCCAGGTCTTGTAGATCGATTGCCACTGTCTCATTGTATTCAGAGGCTAAGGGCAAGCCCACTGCAGGCTTGGGCTTGGTCCTGTGAGCTCCTCACGAATGAGCTCCTCCAGAGTGATGAAACAGTCTCAGTATTTCAGGAGCTTTGAATGAGCCTCTGCAGCCGGTCTGCAGAGGCATGGCCAAACTGCTTGTGAAGCTACAGGGGCGTTTTTCTTTTGAAGACATCTCTGTTGTGATGACAAGGACTTCACAAGTGTATTATTACACTCCTCCACACTTTCATCTTTTGTCAACTTGACTTCATTCTTCCAATGAGGACAATCTTTGGCCCAATGGTACATGCTTTGTCAAACAGCCCATTTTGTTGGCTTATCATATTTGTTGAGTGGATTTGCATCTTACTGTTGCTACCGCTGTCCGCTCTGTGACAGGACATTGATCCTTCTGAGTTTTCCCCGATACTGCAGGCTTTTGATCAGTGAAAAAAGCTGTTTACTCTGTCTTGCTGCCATTGCTCGCTGTGATTTTTCCCAAAAAAATCACGCCATAAGCGCTAGCTGTCTCCTCTTTTCCTCAAGGTACGCCGTATCCAGGTGTTTAATTGCTAAGACAGCATCAGGCAGTCATCCGATTGTATCTTTGCTCGAAGTCTATTATATAGCACTCCATGGACACCGCACAGTATTTAGGTATAGAGTCAAAATAGGAGTACGCTTCATAAGCACGGTCTTGTTCTTCTCTCAATAACACTATGTCCTACTAAGCGAGAAGTGTTTCCATGCTGTTGTCAATATTTGGATCATCCGCGGACATTTTCAAAGCAGTCTTTCTGGCTTTTGCTTTGAGGCCCAGCACCGCCACGAGCGCCTGCTTTTTTTTGTCCAAGCCTGAAACAAATCTCCAAATACTATCTTCGGTTTTCCAGCACTAGTATGGCCTTGACTTCCGTCAAATTTCGGCGATACTGTGTAATTGAAAACCATCCTCTGCTACCATGAAACTTCAAAAGCCACCGCGGAGGAAAGTTTTGCCTCCAGGTTTTTTATTCCACCACCATCAACACTGTAACTGCCAAAACACTTACACACAGTCTTGTTGGTGCTCACGATATCACATAACATACAGGATGTGAACAATTTGAACACTCAGCGAAACAAGTGGATAAATTGTTACAATTGTAATGTGGCTCAATGGACTGCCGTGATTCCAGTCAGTCGGCGTGGTGTTGCTGCGAGCAAGTAAGTGGACATACACAGTGAGGGAGGACGCTTACGATAATGTACCCCAGCAGTGGCACACGGGTTGAGAATCACTGATCTATGTATGAATTTTCTCTATTTACGGGCCAGCCTGGTCCCTACAATGTGCAAATAGTCAGGTCCGCTGTATACAAATACATACTGTAGCAATATTTATTTGTATTTTATTTTCTTTAGGATATTTAGGATTGGAGTACTGTATTTTCACACCTATAAGGCGCCATTAAAAGTCTAAAATTTTCTCCAAAGTGGACAGCACGCCTTATAATGCGGAGCGTCTTGTGTATGCGCTGAGTACCAAAACCTGACAGAGAGCCGACACGCGTTTATATAGAGAAAAGGCGGAAGTGAATGAGGACAGGCATGCGGCGAAGAAGTCCGCCAATGAGTGAAGGGTGGACGTGTAAGTGGATGCTAAAGGCACGCCCCTAGCAGGTACCAGCACCTGTATAAAGTGTGGATATGTGCGTTATTGCAAAACAACTTCGGTTTTGGTTTCTAAGAACCCCCGAAATTACTTCTACAAAGAGACACGCCTACAAAGCTCAGTTCAAGCTTCAAGCCATCGGTTATGCGGAGAAACATGGGAATCGAGCAGCCGCGAGAGAATTTCAAGTCAACGAATCCATGGCTCGCAAATGGAGGAAGCAGGAGAACGAGCTTCGCCAAGTCAAAAAGACGAAGCTGAGTTTCCGTGGACAGAAGGCGAGGTGGCCCGAGTTGGAAGACCAACTGGAGCGGTGGATTGTTGATCAAAGAGCAGCCGGCAGAAGCGTCTCCACAGTCACCATTCGACTGTGTACTCACGTTTGTTCGACTGTGTACTCACGTTTTTTGATTGATCAAAAAACGTGAGTACATTGTAAGCTGGCTAAATAAAATGCAACCGAACTCAGTTTTGCTTCCGTTGCCTTTTTAAAAACGTGTTTTTAGCGTGTATCCGTATGTCTTAGCATGTTACCGTATGCTTCAAGCTAGCGTGTTTTTAGCATGCATGCACACATGCCGTATGTTTAAGCTGGCGTATGTTTTACCACTGTAAAACTGCGCCCAATAATACAGTGCGTTTTGTCTATGTGTAAAATACCAAAATAGCACCCGTTAGTGAGACTGCGCCCAACAATACGGTGCGCCGAATGGTTGTGAAAATACGGTAATCTTAATGTAATTCAAATGTAATTCAGAGCATTCAAATTACATTACTTCAATATTATGGCACTCGGCTTAAGTTACTACTGCATTTTTTTAACAGGTAACTAGTAATTATACCTTAATATATTTGTTTTATTCCAGGATAGTGATTCTCAACCAATGTGCCTGGGCACCACATGCCGTGAGAGCTCTTCAGGTGTGCCCCAGGAAATGATAACATTTCAATGAATGGTCAAAAAATTATTCATGACAAATAATTTATCTTTGTTTATCCATCTCTGCCAGCGATTTACTGTGACATTGAGAACGAAAAAATGATCTTCTCTGACATGGCAGAAAGTATACAATTGACATGTGTATCCATTTTTGTATGCTTGGTGTGCCGTGAGATTTTTCAAACTTAAAATATGTACCTTGGTTCAATAAAGGTTGGGAATCACTGTTCTAGGAAGCATGCTGCAAAGTACAGTACTGTAAATGGATAGTTAGGACAGCATCCCACTTTCACTGAGTTCTATGTAAAAAAGTAAAAGAGGCACTTATCGCCACATCCATTAAGGCTACAATGCTATGCTGCGGAATTGCTGTATAAGAAGTGTTAGTTGCTGTGACTAAAATTGACAGACTTACTGTGGATGGGTGGATGACATCAATGTTGATATCACTCGTCTTGAAGGCAAATCGGGTAAGGCAAGAACCGTAGAGACTTAGAGTGCAAGCTGGACAATAAAGGAGAACGTACATTAAAAATATATTAAGGTGTATAGGACTTTTCAATGTGCAACAGACATGAAATGTGTATGTGGCATTTTTAACAACTGTGAGGAGCATTCTACTACAACCCCTGGCAAAAATTAAGGAATCAGTCTTGGAGTATGCTGATTCAGTTGTTGAATTTTGTCAACTTACCAACAGGGGTAGGTAACTCCGGTTCCTCGAGAGCCATATCTTGCCTGTTTTAGAGCTCTCCCTACTCCAATGCGCCTGAATTAATTGATCATGAGCATTTCAGGCTTCTACAGAGCTTGTTGATGAGCTGATCGTTTGAATCAAGTGCGTTGGAGTAGGGAGTAATTTAAAAAAGACGGGATATGGCTCTTGAGGAACCGGAGTTCCCTACCCCTGCTTCAAAGAAACACTAAAAAGAAATCAAGGAAAAGTGGAAATGTGGTTGTCAGTAACAGTTGTTGAGAGCAAGCAGAGGGGAACAATATGGCACATTGCATGGCAACCGCCTCCAGCTAATTTGATCCCGCTCCCAGCCAGACCGACTGATATCAATCAACAAAGTGCAAAGCTCTAGCTGTGTTGATTGAGCAATTGCCGTTTTTCTGCGGCAACTATGTATTTTAACTGTAATTTAAATGTTGCGCCACTATGGAGGCGTCGTATCAACATCAGTGCACCAGAAAGATCTGAAGCAACTACCGAAGAAGAAACAGATCAAATTGTTTTTTTCCGGCTAGCTTGTGCTATCGGCATCGTGATTTTCCCTGGTGGATGGTACAAACAGGTATATTGTGCCTGTTTTTTGCATCCAAGCATACCATATTCATTTGAAAAAAATAAAAGTTTCCTTCGTGTTGAAGTTCATGATTTTTAGCATTGCAGATATGGCAGGCAAAATCAGACACTTTTTGAGAAAGCAACATGGAGAGGAGGAAAGTCAAGAGTCCAGGTGAAACAGAGCAGAGAAATTAACATAAGAGGCAGTTAAAATTTAATAATTAAAGGGAGTAACAAATTGTGGACATTTGTGTCAGGTCTGAAAGTAGTTCACAAGGGGCTGGTTGGTGAGAGCAAGGGTCAGAAGGCAGGACAAAACGAGTCGGCAAGGCAAGAGTACATAAATTCGGTTTGAATTAGGAGCAGAACAACACAAAGCCAACATGTACATAATTCAAAGAATTGTTTAGTCCTCTTTCCATATCTTCTCAAAAACACACGAATTAGTGGCTTTGATGAGTAGTGGCTAAATCAATTTACCTGGCTTAGTCATACTGCAGAAGTCATGCACTGTAATTTATACCAAAATCACTGTGCCCCAGCACAAAAAGATGAGCGAGGTCTGTGATTTTCTTCATAGGTAATGTGATTTTCTTCATAGGTGTACCTCAACTATTAGATATAAAATGAAAAAAAAAAATAATCCAGAAAATGACTGTCTGGTTTTTATTTGCAAATTATGGTGGAAAATAAGTATTTTGTCACCCTCAAACAAGCATGATGTCAAGCTCCTCTGTCTTCCACTGGTTACCTGTATTATTGCCACATTTTAACTTGTTTATAAGTATAAACCTCAACAGTCACACTTGAAACACTACGATGGCCAAAACCATAGAACTATCAAAGGACACCAGAAACTGATTTATAGACCTGCACCAGGCTGAGAAGACTGAATCTGCAATTGGTCAGCAGCTTAGTGTGAAGAAATTAACTCTGGGAGCAATTATTAGAAAATTAAAGACATACAAGACAAATGATAATCTCCCTCGATCTGGGGCTCCACACAAGATCTCAACTCGTTGGGCCAAAACAATCACAAGAACGGTGAGCAAAAATCCCAGAACCAAACGGGGTATCTGTAGAGAGCTGGGACCAAAATAACAAAGGCCACCATCAGTAACACACCACATCACCAGGGACTCAAATCTTGCAGTGCCAGAGGAGTCCCCATTCTTAAGAGAGTACATGTCTAGCCCCATCGGAAGTTTGCTAGAGAGCATTTGGATGATGCAGAAGAGGATTGGGAGAATGTCATATGGACAGATGAAACCAAAATACAACTTTTTGGTAACAACCCCTCCTCCGTGAGCCGTCACCTTACTGTGGTGGAAGGGTTTATGTGTCCCAATAATCCGAGGATCTAAATTGTTGAGGGCTTTATGCCCCTGGCAGGGTCACCCATGGCACTCCACTTGTATGATGATTGAAGAACTCTATTTCACAACCGATCACCTTGACCAACAGTACGACAACTGAACTCACCCCCCAAGACTCGTGCTCTCATTCCCCCTCGTTGAGGCAACACTGCCCCCTAGCAGTGTGGTATTGTAAAGGTTATTACTAAAAATAAAACAACAGCAAACAGGTCCGAGGTCAGAGTTGCCAGATCAGGCCCGTTGGTCTTGTTAATCCGGCCCACCAAAGGTTGGTACACAATTAAGGATCGATGTAAATGATTGCATTCATTTCATTTGGACCTGTAATGACAGGCATTTCAACGCCAGGTGGCGCAGTTACTTTAAGTTGCAGAGCACAGGGAGGGAGGGGGAGACATTACGGAAGCCCGCAGTAGCGCCAACTCAAGTAACTCCCGCTCGATACGACGGAATAAGTGTGTCCATGCCGCTATTTTCTATCATTGGATCCAAAACAGCGACATGCAAGTGACTCTTTATTGCAGTGAGTTTTACCGGAATTGCGAACATTTTCACATCCTGTAGATCAGGGGTCGGGAAACTATGGCTTGCGAGCCATATATATGGCTCTTTTGATGATTGCATCTGACTTGCAGATAAAAAAGTATTCTCGCTTGTTTATTAATGCATCCATCGATCGATTTTTCACTGCTCATTTCCTCGTTCGGGCGGCAGTTGGCTCCAGGAGCCATTTTGATTGGATGATACTGGCCAACGTTGCCGTTGCTGTGGAAACAGGTATATGCCCCCTATTGAATCAACCCGCTCGGTCAGTAGCTCAAAGCTAATCCTAAGCGAATAAGATGGCGAAAATAAAAAAAAAGATGACGAGTTTGGTAGACTTCGGGACGAATGGACCGAAGGATTCGCCTTTGTGGAGAGAACAGGTTCTGCGGTGTGTCTGATTTGCAATGACAAAATACCATTGATGAAACGGTCGAATGCAGAGCGGCACTTTGACACGCCCCATGCTATGTTCGCATCAAAATACTGTGCGAGAGATGGCCGAAAGGAAGCATGCAAGCTACTGAGCAGTGTGCAAGCTAGCTAGCAGTAACTTCGCGTATGGACCTGGCAAGATGACTTTCATTCCGATAGTTTTGCTTTATTTTTAGCAACCGTGAGGAACGGAAAACCATTCACATTAATGGTGAGTATTATCACAAAATTATTTTAAAGAATACATTCAAAGGCTTATTATACTGACATTTTGTTGAAGCCATTTGTGAGAGCCATATATATGGGTCAAAAGACCCATTATGATGGGTCAAATATATGATCCTTGGTTTCCCTTGCCGGACACGGGTCATCGAGGCCCCCGTATGGAGCCAGACCTCGAGGTGGGGCTCGCTGGCGAGCGCCTGGTGGCAGGGCCTACACCCATGGGGCTGGGCTAGGCTCATCCCGAAGAGGAATTGTGGGTCCTCCTTCCCATGAGCTCACTACCAAAGGGAGGGGCCAAAGGGGTCAGGTGCAAAATGAGCTCGGCGGCGGCCAAAGGCAGTTCGATCCTCGGCTACAGAAGCTAGCTCAGGGACGTGGAATGTCACCTCGTTCTGTCTCCCCGTGTTGGTCATTGTTTTATTTATGTTCCTCTGGGTGGGTTGTAACTGGGAAAATAAGTCCCTTGTGTGTTTTACATACATGGCCAATGAATCTGATTCATTTTTTTTTTACTAGGGATTGTATTCACAGCAAATCAAGGCCTAATTGTTTAATTAACATACAACCTGAGAGGTGTTTCTTTATGATGTCCTCCATCCTAATAACCACAGCCTTTCGATGCTCAAAGTCCTCCTCAGAAATCCCCTTCTGCCTGGCTGCTTCCAGAACAGCTGTGTCGATGGCTCTTAGCTGTACAGTATTAGGGGGTGGCAGGGCACGCAGTTCATTTTCCTCCTGTTTTTCCTAAAATGGCAGAACGAAAACATATTTTTACTCTAATCCCATTTAACCTAAAATTAAAAAACTATTTTCAGTGTAAGTGTAACTGAAAATTCAGTGCTTGGTCAAATACAAAATGTTGCATTCACGTACCATTATGTTCTTCTTGTGTCTCTTCTCCTTTATGTGTTTGTGTGCTGCTTGAATGTGCTCAATATGAACCGAACACAGCTTGCATATGTATTGATACTTTGGGTATTCTGGGGATTGCTGTGAAAACAAAAATTTAAAAATATTCCATCTGCAAATATTCACTTATAACAAGTGTGTACAATTTCAGTCAACCATATTTTAAAATAGGTATTCAAATTTCACTTAAGGATTGAAATTGGTCTTGTGAATGACTTAACATGAACAGATTGATTACTCCCATACTTTTAAAAGCTTGTGGATATAATCTCTGTAAAGACGTTCCTCTGCCTGTCGGAGGCCAAGCTGTTGCTCCGTCAGCGATCCTTCCATTGTAACTGGCCCCACTGATGTGCACCCCTCAACAGTGTGATGCATCAGTGCTGCAGCTTTCAATCCTAAAAAACAGGACATTTATTAGCAGGATACATTTAGTGAAAAAGAGGTAAATGTTGAAAATGATTTGTGAAAACCCACCATGACGCTTGTCATTTCCAGGAGCTCCAATGAAACTATTCTTGGGTTCTAAGGTGACGTTCTCATGTAAAATTGGCACAACAGGAGAGCTGGTCTCTCTATTTGCAACTGAGCCGCTGTCTGTAGAAAACAGTCCCTTGAATAAAGACATAATGCCCTACTATGGATTTGGGCAAATAAAGATTCATTTCCCTCTTTCCCTAGAACTTCTTCTTCCAGTCAGTAAAAATAACCTTGATGAGCATCTTTTCCCTGTATCCAATGAAGCTTTGCCTGCCACTTTTAGACTAAGATCATCCTTTGGGGCACTGGGGTTTTCTTTGTTGCACTTTAAAGAGACAGTGCACTCTCTCTGTGCTTCCTTTGCCAAACTGTGCAAGGATTTGGGTACTTTAGGATGAGACTGCTTGTTTGACTTTACAGTGCACAGAAACTCATCCATCCCTTAAGAGATGCTTTTAATCTTTTTGGTCTAGTTAACACCATGGAGAGCCCAGAAGGTCGACCACCGAAAGTCTGGGTAAAAGTGGGAAAGTGGGGCATAAAGTAAAATGCATGGTAACCTCACAACTCTGCATTTTATTAAAATAAGCACAATTATGGGTATTTCCTCCAATTCGGGGGGGGGGGGCACCTCATTAACGTTGTTATCAAACTTTCTCTCAATTAATATTGTAAAACAGCAAAAACCATAACCTGTGTTCTGCACACGCAACAAATTAGTACTCTGGGATATTAAACTACATTGTGATTATTTTATTTTGATACAGCATCACCTCGCATTTTGCAGTGTTGAACAACTTCTTTAGTTGTTCTTAGAAATTATGTAAATCACTTGTTGCATTGTGTATATTTTCTGTGAGCGGTCCAATGGTGCCAAGAGAACCATGAATTAAAGTAGGAACATTGGACAACACTATGATGCTCAGCAATAAATAATACAGCAGTAAAAAATATGTTTCAAAAAAACACAACATACAACTTTTATGCTGTCAAACACAAATCTTATACATTATTTCGATTGATAAAGTTAGCTCAAGCTACGGTTAGGTCTTAATAAGCCTCAGTGCAACAATTTATTTGATAACCATGGTTGGGAAAAGACCAAGTACGTATGCGAACGGTTAAATTAGCATAACTTTCAAAACGTAAACACGAGCGAACACACTTCACAATTACTACCTTCGGTGGGGTAGACAAGCATTCTATGGCAAAAAGTGAGTCCTGTGTTATAACGGATGGTTTGATTTCACTTTTTGTGGAATTTGTAGTCTGAGAAAGCGAACAACAAACGAAAAAAAACCCTATGGATCACTGGACAAGCTAACGGGAAATAATACTCTCACCCAGTTGTCAGACATCAAGCCTTCAAAGGCATAGTTATCGGCTCTGTTCAGTAAGAAAAATGAACAAAAGGATTAACTTACTTTCAAACGATTTAAGGTTATTCTTTTGTTGCCTTCATGGTTTCTATTCTACATGTTTTGCCGAGCCCACGGCCTGGTCACAACAGCAGCACTTGACGCTATATTCATACATTACACCGCTGCATTGTGGGAGCGGCAGTGACGCTCAGAGGGGCGTGTACAATGATGCATTCAGCTCCTCGATAATGTGGGTTTTCCTGTAACTCTATGGTAATCGTTTTTTGTATGTGTGTGTGTGTGTGTGTGTGTGTGTGTGTGTGTGTGTGTGTGTGTGTGTGTGTGTGTGTGTGTGTACAAAATTTCATGCCACAATATAAAAACAAACAAACAAACAAAAATAAAAACACAAAACAAAAAAAATATTTTTTTTATCCGGCATTCCTCCGTATCTAAAACGTTGTGTGACAAATCAAGTGAAAGGGTAAATATCAGTGGCTGGTGGTGAGTTTTGGATCTAGGCCTAAAGTGGGTATTTCGTGATTTGATCCCTAGTATTATCGCTGTTTTTGTCATTTTCGTTAGTTTTGGGCGACCCTGAGCAGCTTACTTACACGAGGGAAAAGTTGCGTAGCATTGGGGAGTCTACGCTCGGACTTTTTTCACCTGCACCCAAAAATCCACAAGGTTTTTCGGAGCTAATCGCGAGCGGAGTGGCTGCGCTATACGGAGCATGGAAACGCCGTCGGAGGAGGGGGAAGCGAGCCGGCGTGCTAGTCAAGCTCCGGCAGCGTGGATTTCGAACCCCTCTCCCATCGATCCATCTTGCTAATCTACGATCTCTGCGAAACAAGATGGATGAACTTCTTCTCCTCACAAAGACCAACAAAACCTTTGCACGTTCTGCTGCGCTCTGCTTCAATGAAACCTGGCTCAGTGACCGCCACCCGGCTTCCGCGCTACATCTACCCGGCTTCCGCCTACTCCGAGCCGACCGAGACACGGAGCTATCAGGGAAATCGAAAGGTGGTGGGTGGGATTTGCTTCTATATCAACGAAGAATGGTGCACTGACAAAGCTCGACGCACACTGCAGCCCGGATCTGGAGTCGCTGTCTTTAAACTGCAAGCCATTCTACTCGCCACGTGAGTTCACCTCCTTTTTACTACAGTGAAACTCCTCGACAGCGAAATCATGTTTGCAGCAAGAAATTTTTCACAACAGGGGGTTTTTCACTGCAGCAAATTTGATCTCAGATGCAAGCACACACACACACACACACACACACACACACACACACACACACACACACACACACACACACACCGTTTTTGGCACGAAAAAAACGACATAGTATCGTAAGGCGTTTTTAGCCAAAAAAAACGACATCGTTTAGTAAGGCGTTTTTAGCACGAAAAAAAACGACATAGTATAGTAAGGCGTTTTTAGCCGAAAAAAACGTCCATGTATAGTAAGACGTTTTTAGCACGAAAAAAACGACATAGTATAGTAAGGCGTTTTGGCACGAAAAAAACGGTCCCCTGTCTGGGATCATTTTGAGCAGATCTCTCCTAAAAAGGTACAAATTATAACCAGTGTGAATATATATTGTACATTATTGTGACAGCACAGTGCATCCCTCATTCTAATGTCTTTCTTCTACTTGCTGATATTTCAAAAGGTGAAGTGTAAACTTTGTTCCACAGAACTTGGGTACCAAGAGAACACGTCATCTATGTTGAGGCATTATAGGGCCCTGCATTAAATAAGGAGACAACTCAAACAGAACCACCCCCAGGTAAGGCATTTTAACATGCAATGAAAGAACAGCATAGCCTACCATGTGTATTTCAAATGTGACAGATGAAATGAATGACATCTATCACTAACTCTGTCTCTGTTTAAACTGCAGTGAATAAGAATGCAGTGGAAGAGGCATTAATCAATATGGTGATTGAAGATTGCCAGCCCTTCAGTTTTGTGGAGGACACAGGGTTCAGGAAGCTTATCCAAGCTTTCGACCCTACATATGTTCTCCCCACCAGGCGGGTGTGTGAGCGCACATGCATCCTTTTTCCCCATTCCCCCATAAGTGCTCTTCCAATAGTGTTCTTTCTCATTTCCTTTAGACTTTGAAAGCCATGGTGGAGGAGAGGTACCAGCAGGCAGCAGGCAAAAGAGAAGGCCCAAGACCTCATAGCAAAGTCCTCTGCTGTGAGCATAACAGCAGATATGTGGACCAGCATCAACACAGATGCATATCTGGCAGTCACCTGTCATTTCATTGATGAGCACACCTCTCTGCACTCAGCTGTGTTAGGTGTGCTCCATTTCCCTGACCGCCATACAGCTGAGAACATGGCTTCCGTTCAATCGGCACTCATGGCACAATGGGGCATTTCCACCAAGGTAACTTGCCTTGTGACAGATGGTGCAGCCAACATGGCTGCATGTGCCAGAGACCTTCATCTGCGCCACACATATCTGATCGTGAAGAAGGCTCTGGCAGAAAACACTGAGCTGTCTGAGATCCGTCTTCAGTGTAGGAGGATAGTTGGCTACTTCAAAAGCAGTACCACTGCAAAGGTGAATTCCTTTATTACACAGCAGTATTCAAATTAATGCAAAATGACTTGAATAATGTTTTGTTTCATATTTAATTTTTATAGACAAGGCTGACACAGGTGCAGGAGCAAATGATGCCTACAGCGCCTGTGCTGAAGCTCATTCAAGAGGTAAGTTGACATCCATAACTGCTTCCACTCCCCTTTCAAACAATAATGACCTTTTATTTTCAGGTGGAGACACGCTGGAACAGCACCTTCCACATGTTGCAACGAATGTACAACCTCGACAAATTAGCTATAACCTTTCTCTTTACCCCAGCCTCATCCGTCCCTTGTGAAAGACTATTTTCAAAAGCAGGAGAAATCCTATCGAAGAAAAGAAACCGTTTAAAGCCAAACACTTTGGAAATGCTTGTTTTCCTCAATAAAAATGAATGTAAGGTGTATCTTGTTCCTTGTTTATGTCAATGTCTAAAATAAAGCAATCATTCTTTCAAGTAACACACGCACATTCATTCACATCACAACTTCCTGCCCTTTTGACTCCATCAAATCCATGGTATTTTAATCACTGTGTCATGACATTTATTTTCCACATGATGGCGCAATAGAACAAATGGAGCCTCATGATGCATCGGCCCAGGACCGACCCAGTTGGATGGAAAGCCTCATTGCTTCATGAGGCTTCAGATTCCCATCACTACTAGCAACGGAGCTACAAGCTCCATGGAGCACCTTAACTCCAAATGAAACAAACACGACACACTGTTTACTCACCCTCTGCTCCTCCAAAAGTGAAAGGATGTCCTCCAACACTCCTCGGCCACGCAAAAAGTCGCTGGGTGACGACATGATGTCCTTTCTTCCAAGCCACGCCACACGCTGACGGTCCCCCCACAATTCATAGCTCCACGAACGTCACAAAGTCAGAATTCTGACTTTAAAGTCGTTGCAACAAGATTAAAGTCAGAATTCTCACTTTAGAGGCCAATGCAAGTTGGCTAGTATTGGGGTAATGTGATCAAACATCCTCGTCAGGAGTCGAGCTGCAGCATTTTGTAGTAACTGCAGATTTTTCACAGTAGACATGGGAAGACCCGAGAGAAAAAAGTTGTAAAAATCGAGGTGAGACATCATAAATGCATGAATTATGATTTCTGTGTCATCAAGAGATAAAGTGGGATGCATTTTAACAATATTGCGAAGGTGAAAAAATGCAGTTTGGAATATAACTATATTCTTAATGTGCATTTGAAAAGAGAGCATTGAATCAAAACACTGAGATTTTTTTGCTGAATCACTTTGGGTAGGAGTACATTTATCAAGACACAGTCATGTCCTTCAATAGATGCCGATGCTGAAGACGGCCTACGATCAACATCTTGCTTTTATCGTGATTAAGAAGCAACAAATTCACCTGTCAAGGCAGCGCTAAGATAGAGTAATAATAATATGGATGAGATGTTGGAGTTCATAGGTAGGGGAAGATCAGTGGTCACTTTCGCAAGGGCAGTTTCTGTAAAATGGTGGGCTCTCCTATCTTTGGGGTTGAAGTCACCGGCGTCGTTCAAAAGCTCTTCGGTGGCAAAGCCCCGAGGGAGTTGGGGTGGATGAGATACGCCAGGAGTAAACGAGAGGCCTGACGTTTTTGTATTGGCTAGGAAGGATTTTTTTTTTTTCGGTTCAGTTGACTTGTATTTATTCATTAGTTTACAAGGCAGATGTGACACATTCAATATGGCGGACGTACGTACGGATCTCAGCAACAGGCCGACTCGCTCAAGGTGAGGTCTATACATGTACAGTATTTTGTCTATGGCTCCCCGAAGGTGTGGCCTCCATGATCCAGTCTGGGAGGCTGCGGAGCAACAACCCTCGACCCAGACACAGTCGTTGGCACTGGTCCCAAACTAGAAGAAAGATGCTTTCTGCGACTCTCACCATGCTGCTAACATTATTCAGCCTGGCAGCGGGCAAACACAAAGACTTTTATGCTTTCAAAGTTGTGAACAGTCGAGGGAAATTAGTGTCACTTGAAAAATACAGGGGCTCGGTAAGTTTTGGACTTTTACATCTGATATTCGTCCTGTCTCATTCATGTTGTCGCCAAAACTCTCCACCTGCATGAAGCATCGCGAGTACTATGACTTGCATCTGTCATGTTACGGAATTTTTGTTTCCTTTTTGACACTTGGTTCGTGTGCGTACCAGAGGGAGCAATAACGTGTAGCCCCGTCGGCTTACGTGGCAATTTGGCCTGCAAGAGTTTCTGAACTTTCTTCAAAAGTCGGTCCCGAGTCGGAGACCTAATATTTTCGAATGTACCAGCAACTATCTTTGACTTGGGAGTCACTTGCTTATCACCTGTGTCACAGGCTTACTATGCGTTACACGTAGGGAAAAGGTAAGTGGAAGCAAGGTACAGGAAAGTCAATCTAAAGCAAGGTACAGTACATGAAAATCAAAAGTTTTCCACTAAATCTGTATTCGTTAGTTCTAATTGTAGCATTCGATAACTGTATGGCGCGTGGCAACTAGACTCAGTTGAATTCAGATTTCGCCTCGTTAAAACTTGACTCAAAATATTCAAAAAGCGACATATGCAGTTGATCACCTTGACTCATCGAAAGCAAATAAATTAAAGATCTTTCTGACATAGTTGCATTTATCTATAGCTCCAGTTTAATTTTTAGTTAAGATTTTGACCCAGACATCCGCAATTTGACATTGTGGATTTGTGCATTGACAAACCCAATACAAAAAGTGATGTGCTTTGCCCCCAAATGACATTGCCGATATCTGAAATGTGTGAAGGAAGAATGTAGTTACGCATGTCTGAAATGTTCTTTTTGACTTGGCAGAAGTGAATTAAAGCACTCTAATTATTGTACAAAACCAGTCTAGCCGTTAGATGTTAAAAGGGATTGTCATAATTATCCTAGTCAGTGTACAATAACAGTGTCATTAGACCAGTATGAGGTCGTATAATTTGTTCCAGTTGAAAACTCTTACTGTTACTCTTACATATATTCATGTGCAGCATTAATATCTGGTGAGATCTCTTTATATTTAACTGCTAGGCTCGGCTGGATATGAGTTGCAAATATCTGTACTGTAATTCTAACTTGGTTTCTATTGTGGTCAGATACTAATGTGACTTCAAAGTATGCAATCAACTCCCAAGTGACATTTACGCCTGGTCTAGCAGGCTGCTATTATAATTCACAAAATGAACCAACAACATTCCTTGATCAGAAGTCTCGCCCTGCAATAGTGCAAAATATTGTTTGTGGTAATTAGAGGCGTGTAGTAATCTGCAGTATTTGTTCTGTTACATTTACTTGAGTAACTTTTGGGAATAGATGTAGTTGTTAAAGTTCTGTCAAAACAACATTTGCGCGGTGGCCTAGGGACCACAATGTGACTGTGCTGGTGCAGCCGAAGTTCATTGACGCACCGAATGAGACAGTGTAAAGTTCCTAAATAAATGTAAAAGTAATAAGCAACATGTTCTTTCGTTTTTAATATTGAGTAATTTGAATTCTGTCAACTTAATATGACACAGAATATTTTCTTCAAGACTCAAATAATAAAGATATCCATCCATCCAGTTTATGAACCGCTTTATCCTCACAAGGGTCGCGGGGGTGCTGGAGCCTATCCCAGCTGTCTTCTGGCACTAGGTAAATATGAAATAATAATTTAAATTAATCAGATGACATCATTAATGTACAGGGCCGGTCAGTGCCAGTTCTGGCAGGGCCATTCCAACATGGCTATTACTCCAACTACAGTAATTTCATCAGGATGGAGTGCTATACTCCAACGCAGTTACATTGAGATCCCATCAAGGAGATGAAGAGATGGACATAGGAAAGACGGGTGGGAAGAGGGACAAATGTTTGTTGAAATGAGATGATCGTTCCTGAATGGAATTGTTTTTGGAGAGGGCAACAAAAGAACTCAACAGTCTCCCTGGGTGAATTCCTACATACTGTTTGTCCGCTGCATGCTTTAAAATTCAATTGGGATGAAATTAAAGTCAAATGTGATCGGTATAGTCTTCATAACTTTGCAAATACAGCAATGATTGTCAGTGGTCTTGCCCACCACCAATCTCATGGCACAAAAAACCTTTCGCGCTCACACTCACACCTAAGGACAATTTACAGTGTTCCATTAACCGGCTTGGCATGTTTTTGGAATGTGGGAGAAAACCTTAGTACCTGGAGAAAACCCAGTCAGGCACGGGGAGAACATGCAAACTCCACACATAGAGGCCGGACCCGGATTTGAACCCTGCACCTCTGCACTATGAGGTCGACGCGCTAACCACTGGACCACTGGGCCGCCTTCTAAAATGTATTTTGTATCATGATTTAATTTTGGGGGGAAACGGGGTGTTTGCCAGTGAATATACTTCCCTTGTCTTGGTTAAAACAAGTAAAACAAAAAAACATGTTTTAATAATCACAAGCCATTTCTTTTATAGTGCACAAACTGGCCCTGATGATAATCTCAGACAAACATGAAACACATTTTATGAGGTTTCTGTGCATATCCCTTACATATGGTCAATTTTACAAAATAGTCAGTCACGTTGCAATTGGACGCCTACATAGCTCATGTCACTGTCCAGATTGTTTTCTCATTACTTTGAGTAGGGAGGATGGCGACCCCAAGTGGACAAAAAGGCTACCTGCACATCACTTGTACATTGTTATTCAAACCAAAGTCAATTTTTGTGTTGTAACTCAAATAATCAATGGAATAATGAATGGAGGGCGGCATGGTGGTCGACTGGTTAGCACGTCCGCCTCGCAGTGCAGAGGTCGAGGGTTTGATTTTGTGTGTTGTTTGCATGTTCTCCCTGTGCCTGCGTGGGTTTTCGCCAGCTACTTCGATTTCCTCCCACATTCCAGGAACATGCACGGCAGGTTAATGGATCACTCTAAATTGTCCCTAGGTGTGACTGTGAGTGTGAATGTTCGATGGGTTCCCTGTGATTGGCTGGCAAACAGTTCAGGGTGTGAACCCGGTTGCTGCCCGAAGACAACTGGGATAGGCTGCAGCATGCCTGCGACCTCTGTGAGGACAAGCGAATCAGAAAATGGATGGATGGATGGATAATAAATGGAATGGAATTGATTAAAAAAAAAAGACAACAGGAGCCACATAGCCAGCCACCTTTTGCCATATACCATTTCACATCAGTCATTTTTTGCTTGTTTTCTGCACCATAGTGAGGAAAATATAACTGCTGGGTTGATATTATACAAATGTCCATGAATTCCAAAGAAAAGAGGTCTTCCTTGATACCTGAGCCACTTTTTCGAATTACATAAAAAGTGCTACATTGTACCATTGTTTTAATTAACTTAAAGAGAGCATCTTCTGTGTTTCTTCAGGTGTCCCTGGTGGTGAACGTGGCCAGTGAATGCGGTTTCACCGAGGAACACTATAAAGGCCTTCAGAAACTGCAGCGGGACTTTGGGCCATATCACTTCAATGTCCTGGCATTTCCTTGCAACCAATTTGGACAGCAGGAACCCGGGAGTGACAAGGAGATTGACAGCTTTGTGCGCCGAGTCTACAGCGCCTCTTTTCCCATCTTTAGCAAAATTGCTGTTGTAGGAACGGGAGCTAACAACGTCTATAAGTACCTTGTTGGTGAGTTCAACATTAGACAACATGTGTGCATGTTCTGCAGTTCATTACAGTGGGAAAATATGTGAACCCTTTGGAATGTCTTAAATTTCAGCTTAAAATGGTCATAAAGTGTAGTTTGATCATCATCAAAACTACAACAAAGTCTGTGTCAACTAATACCACATAAACAATGACTGAATATCTTTTCAGTTTTTTTTAATAGCACCTAACACGTAAACCATCAACATGACAGGGAGGAAAAAAGTAACGCCGAGGTCAGACTACACGAATGTAGCCCGATTTTGACCCGAGAGATGTGTCACAGGCAAAGGTAGGGTGTTGTGGTCAATTCTCAGTTTTCTTCCCACGTCGTTAGCCCATCTAGTGTAAGGATTCTCAACCAGTGTGCCATGGCACATTATTGCGCCTTGAGAGAATAAGAAGTGTGCCGAGGGAAATTATTTATTTTATAAAAAAAACAAAAAAACCTTTTTAATTTATCTATGCCCACCACCTACAGTAAAAGGAAGAACAAACAAAAGCTCTTCCACTCGACGGCACAAGGTACATAATTGACCTGTGTCGACTTTTTTTGTGAATCGATTTTGCTCATTGGCGTGCCAAATAAGTCTAACCCAATTCCAAAAAAGTTGGGACATCGTGTTTAACTTAAATTAAAACAGAATATGATTTGCAAGCACACTCCAGAGACATTTAATGTTCAAACGGATAAACTTGATTGATTTTAGCATTTTATGGCTGCAACACGTTCCAAAAAAGCTGATGTTTACCATTGTTAGATCACCTTTGCTTTAAACAGCATTCAGTTCTTCCCCTTTCTTGCCTAAGGGACTACTTCAGCTGTTCAACAGTCCGGGCTCTCCATTGTCGTATTTTACACTTCATAATGCCCCATACTTTTTCAATGGGAAACAGGTCTGGACTGCAGGTAGGCCAGTCTGTTGTCTGTAAGCACGGACGTCCATGAAAAGCATATGTTTCTCCAAAACCTGCATGCAGCATTAATGATGCCTTCACAGATGTGTAAGTTACCCATGCCATCGGCAGGAACAGAGCCCCATACCATCACAGATATTGGCTTTTGAACTTTGCGGCCATAACTGTCCGGATGGTTCTTCTTCTCTTCGGCCCGGAGGACACAACATCCACAATTTCCAAAAACCATTTGAAATGTGGACTCGTCAGACCGCTGAACACTTTGCCACTTTGCAATACAGTGATCCCTAGCTATTTCGCGGTTCATTTATCACGGCTTCAGTGCATCACAGTTTTTTTTTCAAACATATTCATAAAAAAATTAAAAATTAAGTCCGCAAAACGGTCCGCGAGAAGCAGCAAAAGTCAGCGAAACAACAGCGAGTCACAAAGAGCAACATATACAGTACTACATGTATGTTTACTCTATTTTGTTATTCATACACTAACCTAACCTAACTTATACATGTTTAAATCTATTAGTATACAGCATTAAGTAATGTTAATTACTACAAAATGTACTTCTACATGCATGTATACCATTAAATTGGGCCTTCTAAATATTTATTATACTCATACAAATGTACAGTACATGTACCTATCCGGGGGGGTGAGGGGGGGGGGTTGCTACTTCGCGGATTTTCGTTTATCGCGGGTGGACGTCTTTGAGGAGCTCGCTCCCAGAGAAGCCAGCAGGTGTTTCTGGGTGTTGTTGATAAATGGCTTTTGTTTTGCGTAGTAGCATTTTAAATGCAGTTACGGATATAGCGTCGAAGTGTATTGACTGACGTTGGCTTTCTGAAGTAGTCCTGAGCCCATGTGGTGGTGTCCTTTTCTCATTGATGTCGATTTTTGAGCCAGTACCGCCTGAGGGATTGAAGGTCACGGGCATTCAATGTTGGTTTACAGCCTTGCCGCATACATGCAGTGGTTTCTTCAGATTCTCTGAACCTTTTGATGATATTATAAACTGTATATGATGAAATCCCTAAATTCCTTGCCGTTGTATGTTGAGGTACATTGTCCTTAAACGGACTACTTTCTCATGCAGTTGTTCACAATGAGGTGAACCTAGCCCCATCATTGCATGTGAATGACTGAGCAATTCAGGGAAGCCCCTTTTATACCCAATCATGGCAGCCACCTGTTCCCAATGAGCCTGTTCACCTGTGGTATGTTCCAAACAGGTGTTTGATGAGCATTTCTCAACTTTCTCAGGCTTTCTGGACACCTGTCCCAGCTCTTTTGGAACGTGATGCAGCCCTAAAATTCTAAGTTAATGATTATTTGCTACACACAACAACTATTATCAGTTTAAACATTAAATATTTCGTCTTTGTAATATCATATCAATAGGTTGAACATGATCTGCAAATTGTATTCTGTATTGATAGATGTGTCATACAACACCCCATGGGTTTGCATCTTATTTGCAAAAAAAATATTCACTGATTTCCCCTGCTTGAGTCGTCACCTCCATGTCGAGGTTTCTGTGTCGAGATTGTTGGTCCCTTTTCCTGAGCCGAAAAAGTACACATAACCAAGGTACAAAAGGCAAGTGTGAATTTCAAGTGTGATTTACCATGACCATGCATGAACTCAATGAACAAAACTGGAACAATTTTTTAAAATTTAAATATTCTCATTTAATTCCCTACAGAATCCTCTGGTAAGGAGCCTAACTGGAATTTCTGGAAATACCTTATCGATGTAGATGGAAAAGTGGTGGATGCATGGGGGCCAAAGATTTCTGTTGAAGAATTACGTCCAAAAGTAGCTGATATGGTGCGGCAGATAATCCTAAAGAAGAAAGAAGAGTTGTAATATCCTACTACACCTTCTCACCTGTGGACTCCACTCATCTGCATGTGTATATTCAAATGAACTTGGATTTTTTGAATAAACTTGCTTTCATAACAGTTGTTTTCATTTATTTTTATACAGGATTAGCTGACTATTTTTCCCCATTCATGAATATCAGGTCAAAATCTGACCAGTCCAATCACTCAATCAATGTAGGCATTTAATCAATGGCAGGCCGTTGAAAGATAAGCTTAGATGCCAACATTATACTCTTATCAGGATTGGTTACACTACTTGCCCAAGCAAATAACAGCATTGAAAGCCTCACTCGAAATGCTGTTATATAATACAGTCCATGCATACATTTTCCATACCATTGGTCCTCTTTAGACTCGAGGGTGACCTGGAGCCTTTCCCAGCTGGCACACCCTGGTCAGGTCAGCAGTCAATCATATAGCGTACATATTGAAAACCATTCATACTCAGAATATTCACATTCACACTTACGGAAACCATTGATCAGGGGTGGGCAATTAATTTTGCAACCGTCCGCATGCTACCTTCAGCTTTGTTCTGTCATGTTTTTAATGTACAGAGAAAAAGCACGTTGTCTTCTTTCAGTGAAATGCTGCATGTGTAGATTGTTATATACTTTGTGTAGAATAAGGAAATACTACATTTAAAGAAAATTATAAGCGGCTATTAAATTTACATGTTTACACATTCTAAACTCAAACATTAATTTTATGCACCAACTGCCAACGCATCCTAGCCGTTCCTAGTCAGCACTCCCAGATATAGAGCTCAGTGGAAAGTTTAATGTAGAAAATTATGTAAAATGATACTGTATGTGTAATAATATGCCAAATACGTATTTGTCTATAAAACTGTATTTGCGAACCCTTCCATCCACTGTGCAGGAAATAAGAATGGTGCTATTGGGGCCACTATCTTTTTTGGGGGGAAAAAAGTTGCTCGAGGGATCGGACAAGTCATTAAAGAGAACAAAAACTTTGCTCAGTTGGCAACACCCCAGACACAAGTCATAGCTCTTGCTCGCTACCCCGCCTGCGCCTACGTCCACATGCGTGCACATACACAACTTTCAAAATAATGGCTGTGCATAATGTATGTTTTGTTTTGACTTCATGGTCTGAGGGCCAGTCAGAGGTTGTAAGGGTGTGGAAAAGAATCGATATTAATCGATGCATTGATGCGCATGTGCGCGATGCGAGTGCATCGGCTCATTCATTGGGTATGATGCAATTGACAGGTGAAATCTGGATTCATCACGATGCGTTGGTGGGTATCGGTAAAATCCGTTGCAAGCGCCGTTTTAGTCATGTTAAACATCACCTATTTGCCCTTTCCTAGGTGCGATGAATGCACCATCAGTACTTCGCGTTTTGTGTTGAATACGGACGGAAGCCGTGAGTCACATACAGTACAGTACACTACTAGAGAAACACGATGGAAGTTCGCGCAAGCAGCAGCGAGGAAACTTCTATATTTAATGCACCCGCAACATTCAGATCTTATGTTTGGAAATACTACGGCTTCGAAAAGAGAGACGGAAAGCTTGATAAAACCTCCGTAATTTGCAAAGAATGTCGCACTAAGAAGACATACGACGGCAGCACCACAAATACGCAGACCCACTTAAAACACTGCGGTCAAGCCAGCCTCCACTCGCAAAATCGAAGTCAAGTGAGCCGCCACTGCGATTTTCAATACTGTGCATTACGGTAATCTGCCGCCAGCGAGTGGCTTTGGTCACCTTCACAATAAAAGTGTCTCCTCTAACGCATAAACGTCATTTGTTTGGGTGAAAAGAAATTAATTAAAATATAAAATAAGTACTTTCTTGGCTGTCAGCTAACGATACGTTCACCCCGGAAGAACAAGAACTCTCAGAACAGCACAAAAAAGCGTTCTCAAATGGAGGTAGAAAAGTTGATCTGAAAACATGTTGACATTTTCGACCGTTTTGAAAAAAATTCTAAAAATTGAACCTTCTTATCCCGTGAGGGCTGTAGGTCAGGGGATACCTACAGCAATCCCGCGATCCAACCCGACAACTCTAGTCCGAATCTGATGTTGCATTTGGGAATAAAAGGCCTCTGAAATGGGAAAATATGACCTTATTCCCGACAAGTTGGCCTGAACGCCTAAAATGTTGACATTTTCGACCGTTTTGAAAAAATTCCTAAAGATTGAACCTTCGTTATTCCGTGAGAGCTGTAGTTCAGGGGATACCTACAGCACTCCCGCTATCCAACCCGACCACTCTCGTTCGAATCCGATGTTGCATTTGGAAATAAAAGGCCTCTGATATGTGAAAATATGACCTTATTCCCGACAAGTTGATCTGAAGGCCAAACATGTTGACATTTTAAACCGTTTTGAAAAAAATCCTAAAAATTGAATCTTCATTATCCTGTGAGGGCTGTAGGTCAGGGGCTAACTACAGCACTCCGGCTATCCAACCCGACCACTCTCATTCGAATCCGATGTTGCATTTGGAAACAAAAGGCCTCTGAAATGGGAAAATATGCCCTTATTCCCGACAAGGTGATCTGAACGCCGAACATGTTGACATTTTCGACCGTTTTGAAAAAACATTCTAAAAATTGAACCTTCGTTATCCCGTGAGGGCTGTAGGTCAGGGGATACCTACAGTACTCCCGCTATCCAACCAGACAACTCTCGTTCGAATCCGATGTTGCATTTCGGAATAAAAGGCCTCTGAAAAGGGAAAATATGACCTTATTCCCGACAAGTTGGCCTGAACGCCAAACATGTTGACATTTTAAACTGTTTTCAAAAAATTCCTAAAAATTGAATCTTCGTTATCCCGTGAGGGTTGTAGGTGTGGGAGTAACTATAGCCCTCCGGCTATCCAACCCGACCACTCTTGTTCGAATCCGATGTTGCATTTGGGAATAAAAGGCCGAAAATTCAGAGGCCTTTTATTCCCAAATGCAACATCGGATTCGGACCAGAGTGGTCGGGTTGGATAGCGGGAGTGCTGTAGGTATCCCCTGACCTACAGCCCTCAAGGGATAACGAGGGTTCAATTTTTAGGAATTTTTTCAAAACGGTCGAAAATGTCAACATGTT
>NW_017805157.1:102340-103270 GCF_001891065.2 Hippocampus comes | reverse complement strand
ATTGTTTTAATGATTTTTTTTAATATCGAGTGAAATTGATGTTGAATTACCATTGGCTTTATTTTCTATCTCCACTTGAGAACGCTTATTGGTGCTGTTCTGAGAGTTCTTGTTCTTCCTCTGTGAATCTTTACCCGACAGACAAGAAAGCCAGAAGCTTTTTGAAATTAGAGATAGTTATAATTTAAGGGGTACCAACCAATACAAAAAAATTCAAAACAAGAGCAAACATCAAGCAAAGGTGTGTATCAGTAATAGGTGTCAATCTGTGGAATAATTTCGAAACGGACCTGAAGATGAGTAAATCGCTGGTTGAGTTCAAAAACAAATTCAAAAGATTAATACAAAAAAACTACACAAATCAGAGTTAAGAAGATAAATTTGATATACTTATAAAATATAGTAATTCAACAGAATTACATTGATCAATTTATTAAATATATTAAAGAAAAGCAGTATTTATAATGAAAATGAGAAAATTGATATACAAAGGAGAAAGAATGAGTATCCAGTAAATATTCTCTAGTGCGGACTCGTGTTTGCGCTGTCCAATTTGTCCTGATAACAGAAATTCCTCATTTGGGAAATGAGCATGGTACATGTCCTTTATGAACCCGCAAGTATGTTGACAAAATGCATGTGTAACAACACAATCAATGAAATCCAAAAACATACTGTCCAAAAACTGTTTATACAACAAAAACTGCAATACATGTGTATCCAAAAAAAATCACAACAGTAAAATACGTACAGTATTTTAATGTTTATTTTTTTTTCTGTCTTGGGAAAAACAATGTGTCTATTTTGGATTGTTTTGTTGGATGCATTCTTTGGTTTATGACAATGTTTGCCTGCGTGTCATACAATTTTCTTGCTAGTTGCAAGTAACTGTCCCGTTGATCACCGATGTCTGGTAATTCTTGTGCATAC
>NW_017805157.1:92702-101688 GCF_001891065.2 Hippocampus comes | reverse complement strand
CTATATTTAATGCACCCGCAACATTCAGATCTTACGTTTGGAAATACTACGGCTTCGAAAAGAAAGACGGAAAGCTTGATAAAACCTCCGTAATTTGCAAAGAATGTCACACTAAGAAGCCATACAACGGCAGCACCACAAATAGGCAGACCCACTTCAAACGATGGCACCACATCACCGACAAGTTTCCCGCCCCCTCCCCCGCCCAGTTCCTCGTCGGACACCGGAGAAACTCTTGGAAAACCAGGTCAGGATCAGAAAAAAATCGCCTCTTATTTTGGGGGTCCCCTTGCAGCTCACCGTGACCGCACAATGGCTATAACTAAGTCCACTGCTTATTTCATATGCAAAGACCTCCAGCCTTATAGCGTGGTGGACAACGAGGGTTTCAGACAGCTCGTGCACGTTTTGGAACCCAGGTATAAAATACCGGACAGGTCTGTGTTCACTTACAAACATATTCCCAATCTGTACAACAAAGTGAGAAGTGAGATTACTGTGTCGCTGAACAGTGCGCAAAGAGTTGCATTTACAGTGGATGGGTGGACGTCTTGCGGTACTGACTCATATATAACAGTGACGGCACACCACGTTGACAAGGAGTGGGAAATGCAAAATTTCGTTCTTCAGACCAGAGTTTTCCGTGAGTCGCACACCGGAGCAAACCTTGCGGAGTTACTGCGCGACGTTTGCCGCGAGTGGAACATTGGCGATAAGAAGCCAGCGTTAGTCACGGATAATGCCACCAACATGATACTGACGGGGTCCGGCGCAGAAATGAAGCTGCATGTGCGATGCATAGCACACAGCCTTAATTTGTCTTGGCAAAAAACATTTGCAGTAGACCAGGTGAAACCTATCCTGGTGAAAATAAGGAGAGTCGTTACATTTTTTTGGACATTTCATTTTGAGACATTCAGTGAGGGTGGTCTGTGTAGCTACAGCAGGGGTCCCCAACCGCCGGTCCGCGGACCGGTACCGGTCCGCCGGGCATATGGTGCCGGGCCGCACAGAAAGAACTTGCCTTAATTCCGTTTTATTTATTTCGGAATACGAAAGATGTTTTATTTTGAAAAACTACCGGATTCTACGCTACATCCGTCTGTGTAACGCTTGACACACGTCAAGCCACGCTTCTCCATCACGTGACCGATTACTTCAAATTTTTTTTGCAACGGCGACGAAAACAAAATTACGAAGTAGACTGGACATAAACCACACACTTGAGGTGTCATTGTCTCCTATTAACCCGAGATGGGCCGTCTGGTTGCAGAAAATCAAGCTCGGTGCTGTGGTGAGTCGTCATTTTCATGCACTTTCAATTTGCGTTGTATCGTATTTTGAAGGCATTAAACATTGCCATAGCGATCGGAGTGTTGCGGCCAGATTAGACGCTCCTTGTGTTTATTATTATATTTCGAAAACACCACAGTTTTTCATGCAGCTCATACCACATTATTTTGTTGTATTATTTGCGCCACACCTTAAATGCCGGTCCCTGAAAATATTGTCTGACATAAACCGGTCCGTGGGACAAAAAAGGTTGGGGACCCCTGCGCTACAATACAAACAGCAGCTTTGAGCCTGTGACTGCCATATTGTTTAAATTGTATTTTATTTTCTGTCCTATGGAGATGGATATTTCATATAAGACACTCAGTGAGAGTAGTCTGTCTGTGTTTACACTACAGCAACATCTGTGAGTCTCAGGTGCCAAATTGTTTACATTTTCTTTGCACAAAACCCAATTGTGAAAGGGCTTAAATAAGTTGTTTTACACGTTCTACTGTTTATAAGGAATAAAGTGGTATCCTTTTTGTAATACCATACTGAATTCCATCTTTTTTTAAACTTTTTTTCTTTGCTTATTTGCATCATGTTTAATCGCACAATATTGCAACAAATTGCATTGTATCGTATCAGATCGCATTGATTTGAACGAAATGTGTATCGCATCATATCACATTGTGAAGACGGTGAAACGTATTGCATTGTGTCGCCAGAAAATTCCATGTATCGCATCGCTGGTAGTGCATCGAGATGTGTATCAAATCGTCCTCAGTGCTGAGATTCACATCCCTAAGAGGTTGTGGGTGGGCTGGATGTGGGACCCAGCTGGTACTGTGCCCATGGCTGCCATTGATGGTAATCAATTAATTACCGCCCACAACCTCCAAAGTGCTTGCCTCAACAAAAGAGTTACTTTCGCAGTGCTTTGTGATTCAACAATCTTTCTGATATTGACTGTTAGACATTATTAACACAACACAGTATCAAAAAAAAAAAGAAATTACATTTTTATCATCACAAAAGTTTATTTTGTACACTTGTGAACATACATCAGTTTCATATCATCATTGCTTACATGCTCAGAAAGGTCTCTGCGCTGAACTTCAATCTGACTGAACTCAACACATTACACACAACAATTTTGCTACACCTTGACACCATATGGCAGCCTCATTTGCATTTACTAAAAAGAACACAGCTGACATTTTTTTTTTGGGGGGGTGGTGATCAAAAACAAAAGTTTAAAAAACGGGACCCACTGGATTCCTGGTACATTGAAGCTGAAGGTGAGCTGGCTGACAATTTGCAATGAGGATTATATGGTAAATCCAGAGTTGAATGTTAGAAGAGAGCACCTGAGCATGTCACAGTAGATGGAACATGTTGAAATGTTAAAAGTTTTATTTACAAATCACTGAAATCCGCAAGACACAACCAGGGGAAAAAGACAAACATTGGTTATCGGGAACATGTAATCCATAAGTCTGAAGTAAAACCAATGCTGGTTATAAGATCATTTTGAAAAATGATCGTCAAAGTATGAAAGCAACATTGTAAAGGATTATTGAAGTTCTTTCTTGTGCAAGTGTGCCTGTACGCTGCAGAGCATCCCGGCAAGTTGCTGTCAGACTTCAGATGCAAATTGTCAGGGCTACCAGTGGCTCCACTGCTCGAAACGCTTATCATTACCTAAAAGAGAAGCCAGACAGCAGAAAATGTGGCTCCCCGTGATAAACCAATAATTCAAGAAACGCGAATGTGATAAGGGGATCAAACACTGACAAAATGGTACAAGAAATGCAAGTATTCCCTTAGAAACCCTTTGTTGGTCATATTTTCACTTGAACAACAGGTCATCTTGTTGGGATTGAATTTCATACAGTTCATGTCATTCCATCGATTCATGTTATGACTAAAACCAATGTCTATTTTAAGTCATCAACTGGATACAAGTGTACTCTTCACTCGAAGACACAATATAAGCATTGTTTTTCCTCACAATAGTGGCAAAAGGAACAGTGCTGTCAGGGTATATGGACAAACTTGGGCCAAATCTTTATTGGCTACGGCAAACTTTCAGTCTTACTTTGAGGGTATTTACACCCAAACCAGGTGAAGCGTGTTGGAATTACACCATTTTGTGCATGTGCTTACCACACCCATAACCATAATGAGGCACAAACAACTTGCACCACCTTGCTGCTATTGCCCCTCCCACCATTAGACGGGAAGTTACGAGCCAAGTTGGGAAGACCAATGGCTCAACAGACAAATGCCACGATCTTCACAACGACTGAAGTCAAGCAGGTGCTGTCTCAGCCATGTCCAATCCGTAAAACCATCCCTGGAGGAAACAACACCCCCGGTCTGGTTGGAAAAGCTCCAACCAACCAGTTGACATGCACATATACCACCTACTGAGGAATTTCCTCCATGAATCCAATAGAAAACCCTGAACCACCTGACAAAAAGAGCAGGACGGTACAGAGTTGCTTTAAACAAATGACGCAACAATACTGGACTAACCATCTATGAATGTGGAGACGCTAACCACATCATGGACAGTGTGGCCACAGTTACTTCACTGATAACTTGACTTCAACCCTTTCAGGGACAGCGGTTCCTACAGTGGACAGCTTATCAGGTTATCAGGTTACAGGGTGCATATGAAAGCGTTAAAAGTTATAAGCTGTACACACACATGCTTCTTCCAATCACAATTCTCACAGCAGCCACATACATTTCTTATTCACATGGTCCATACATTTGACTGTATGTATGATATGTACAGTATTTATTGTATTGGAGCATATTGAAATAAAACCCCACTAAACTCGATGTCTGCTCCCCATGGGAGCAAGATGTATGCAGCCGGAAGTTCCCCCGACAAAAACGAGCTCCTTCCAATCACAATTATCACGGCGGCTGCCTGAATATCATTAACGTTGCAAAAAAACAAATGTTTCCCTGGATCAGAGGTGCCCATTACGTCGATCCTGATCGACCGGTAGATCTAAGACAGGTCCCAAGCAGATCCGAGGAGTGGAGAGGAGGAAAAAAACCAAACAACCATTTGTGTGTCTTTGTACATGTTAGTAATATATTTTTTGTGTTAATGTACGCTGCCCCCTAATCATCCTATCAGTCTCATTTTCACAAAAAAAAAAAAAAAAAAAAAAAAAAGGTTTTAAATAAAATAAAGCAGGTAAATCTTGAACCTACGGTGGCGTGTGATTACGTCACCAGAAGTTGTTAGCGCTCAGCCGTCTGCAATTGGTGCTTGTAATCAGAGCTGTTGCACTATATCTTTTATCGTCATTATTTTCATTCAGAGTTTGCTTCGTGTACAATTCACCGAGGGCACGGGCAAAGAATAGGAATCTAGGAGGGCCCAGGGAAGCACTTTAAAACGGTACGTGTGAGCTATAATAGTTAACAGGCTGCAAAAGTGAATCGCATGCCTCCGTGTCAGGCTGTTTCTCATCATGACGCGCGTGCGCGCGCACACGCGCGGTAAGGGGCGATCCTGGGAGGTTGGTTGATCGAAAAGTAGATCTAAGGTCCAAAAAGTTTGGGCACCCCTGCCCTGGATCGATGAAAAAAACAATTATAAAACAGACAAAAGAAAAATATTTGAATAAGATTGTTTTGCTATTTTGGAAGGTAAATATTTTTCACTGGAGGAGCTGTTTTTCTCCCCACCTAACTTAAAGTTAAAGTGCATGAAGCTCTTCTTTGTTTACTGTCTTATTTCTTCCTATGAAGTATTGTTTTCACATATTTCTATGTTGTACCATATTTATTTTCAACCATACACTGATTAAAATTTTAAAACACAAATCTTACCATAAGAAATATAATCTGGGGGTTGAAACGGATAAATTGCATTTCTATTCATTTCAATGGACAAATTTACCTCGATTTACACGTTTTGAGTTACACATGGCGTCACAGAAGCAATTAAGTTCGTAAATTGAGCTACCACTGGATTGAATAATGTATGCTCAAAAAATATGACTTGCCCAGGCAGCAGGTAAATACCCCGTGACATTGTGGGGAATAATGCTCTGCATTTCGTATTCATCCGACAATTAAACATAGTTTTGAATGAAATTATTTTGGTGTGTGGGTTTTCAAAAGGTCACTGACCTTCTTGGTATGCACCATCTGCCATCACCAGATGAAGGATGTTTGGATACAGATGCTGGTGCTCATTCCCCAAAATGCTGAAGGCCAAACTGGAGCCCAGATCGATATTATCATCATCAGCATCACGTATTGCCTGGAACGTCCAAAAAAAAAGTATGGGCTTGATCATTTGCAAATAAACAAAAGCTGACTGGAAGAGATTCCGGTTTAAGAGAAGAAGCGTGCCACACTTTTATTTTATTGTAGGCTTCAATGAATTTTTCGAAGCCCATCTGCTGCTCCAAGTTAAAGCGATGCTCTTCCAAGCGACTGTAAATGCTGTCATAAAGATGACTCTCTCCTTCCCGGTCCTCCTCACTGTTATCTATTTTAGAAAAGAGCAAGGTTATTATAGTTACCTCAAACAAAAATAAAATAGAAAACATTTTCATGAAGGAAACAAAATAAACATGAGAGTGCTTTTAAAGAAACAAAACCAAAAAAAAAAAATTTACGTTTTTTTTTTTAAACAAAACAAACTAGCATCCTAGTGAACATTTAATTACATTTTTTCTTTGTCAGTTAATGTCACATGAGCTTTAATTGCATGTACGGTTGCAAAGGAGAGAGAAGGTTGAACAGTTGTCTGGGAATTGTAGTCGCTATTTCGCGGTTCGATCATCGGAGGCTCAGTGCATCGCGTTTTTTTTTTTAATCCAACGTACTGTATTAGGAAAAAAAATGCATGGGGGCTAGGGTCTGGTGTTATTTCTGGGCTGCCGGACTTACTTGTCTTCGGCAGACTGGGACTCGTAATGTTTACAAATAAAGTTTGTAAGTATCCATTTTGAATACCGTTTTTTTCTCACTTGACGTTAGTTTGTCGTTACGTCGTATATGGGCTAAAACCAATATCTTACTTGTTGTGATTGGTTGCTATATTGGCAAATGCAGAGTCACAACCAATCCGTGTTTGCCTTCCTAAACCCCTTTTCCGCAAATTCTGAATGGTTTTGCACGAGGGATGTAGTGTATTGAAATTACTCGTGTATGTAGTCTGTATGAAACAAATACCGAATATTATCGAGACTCGAGACGAAGCTAACGTGTGTTAGATAGATGCAGATCTGAAAAACAAGTTTCGATGGGACTGGTTGCACAGAAAGCTGACGGTGTCCCCAGTAGGAACCAGTAAAGAGGAACCATTGTCTGTGCTTGTGTCAGATTTCGTGAAAAAGCTCGATGTCGCTGGTAAAGCTCTGTGTACAGTGTGTGACCATATCATTCTATATGCAAAATGCATTCATAAACAAATGTAGGAAACAGTTTGGGACTTCACTATCACTGTATGAGGTAAGAATCAACAGCTTTATATCACATTTACACAACATTTTATGAATACATGTAACGAACAAATCTTAAATATGGCAGGGAATGTGCTACCTTTTTTAGTTTTGATTTTGAGCAGCAAATTTGAAGTTCAACGTTGGTGCTCACCATGAATGAATAAGCAAAATTGCACAAAGGCCTATGTCAAATTTTCACTTGAAACAATGAACAGTGAACAATCTTGGGATTTTTTTTCTGTGAATGTTTCAAGTAGCGTGTACATTGAATACACTTCATCTTTAGCATGGTTAGTATAAAGTGCCAATTTTGTAAGCAAATAGGAATGGTATTTCAACAAAAATTGTAAAATTTTGTTGATAAAATTAATGGTTTTAAGGCTTTAAATCTCTAAAACCCATTCGCTTCCGGGGGCCGCAGGCCCCCAGACCCCCCGCTGATATTCTGATTTTTTTTCATCACAAGCCACTCTCATCCCTGCCAATGACAGCACAGGTGGATCTACCCATGACCAGCAACCTCCCTTGTGTCTTATCGCGTGGGTTACTCTTTGATCAGTGTTGAATCACGTGGTTGCCTAGATCAGTGTTCTGTTTACAATGCGTGTTAGTGTGTGCGAGTATGTGTGTGTGCGCGCACATGACTGAAGTTTCAGTCATGAAGATTGCCATGAATTCCGAAAAAATGCCCTCTTACCTGACTGCCATTCTTCATTAAATTGGCTTTTATTTGTGTGGGTCTCTTCTCTCACACCATTGCTGAGCAATGCTCCTGCTTCCTCTTCAACGGGACTCCCATTCAAACATTCTTCATCCTCATCCTCACCATCCTCATCATCATCTTGCACATCATCATCGTCATCATCAGCTACAGTCATCTGATCATTTTGCTGCTCAAGTTCTACTATGATCCTGTTGAAAAAGTATTTGTCTTCGGCGACTGTAGCATTTCCATTAAAGTCTCCTCTTCCATCGTGTGGGCGGTTCCTCATGAAGTCATTTTCTTCTTGCAGCAGTTGTTCCATGGATGCCCGAATGTCCCGCAGGTCTTCATCCTCATACGCACTAAGAAGCAAGCATATTCCAACATGGACTATTAGACAAACATGCTCTATTTTAAGGAACACCTGTGCAGATTTACATCACAATGCATGCTGTGATGCATGTAGTGAATATTTATTTATTTATTTTTTATGTGTGTCCAAAGCATGCTTTCCATTTGTGAGCGTGGTTGCCTTACTCTGACTGGTCATCATCTTTGCCTTCGTCCTGATCCTCATTTCCCTGGTTGCCGTCTGGTGCAATGCTGTCTTCAGTCGTAATGACAAAGTCCTTCTCTGCGCTGAAAACCCGACTAAGGTCTGGAAGGGAGCATGTCCGCAGCATCTGACAGTACAGGGTCCATCATTTTAGAACAAATACATAAGTACTGCCACGTTAAGAGGTAAATAAACAGTAATCTGATCAATAACGTAACTGTCAAATATTCATGGTGAAGAAACCACAAGCTGCCTGCCACAACTCACCACTTCTCACGCACTGAATCAAGCAAAAAGCAACAGGATATGTTTGTAGCTGTGCTAAGTCATGGTTAGCTAACACTGGTGGGGAAAATTCGCAGCATGGGTTGGGATGCATCTGGGAAAAGAATTACAACTGTCTGGATCCTTGGATCGAGCCACTTCTGAGCCTGAGTCAATGTAGAAAGCGTCTCAACTGGACCAAGAAGAAGGACTGGACTGTTGGCCAGTGGTCCAAGGTCTTCTTATCCAATGAAATTAAGGTGTGCCTTTCATTTGAGAATCAAGGTCCATGGGTTAGGAGGAAGATGTGTGAGGAATAGAACCCAAGCTGAGGTCCAGTGTGAAATTTCAACAATCAGTTATGATTTGGGGTGCAATGCCCAGTGCAGGTGTTGGTAAACTCCATTCATTATCCATTTTCTAATCCTCTAATCCTCATCTGCTTTCTTTAATCCAAGGTCATTACCAGGGATGTGTCCAAGGACCGGCAACCCGAGGCCAAGGCCAAGGCCAAGGACTTGCCTCCGAGGCCAAGGCCAAGGCCAAGGACTTGGAAAATTTTCCGAGGCAAGGCCAAGGCCAAGGACTTGAAAAATTTTCCGAGGCCAAGGCCCAAGGACTTGCCGCCAAGGCCAAGGCCAAGGACCAAGGACTGATTTTGAAACTGAGGCCGAGCCAAGGACATGTATAAAACAATGC
>NW_017805157.1:92054-92590 GCF_001891065.2 Hippocampus comes | reverse complement strand
CAGGGTACGTGTTATTTATACTGAGAAAAAGAAATAAAATCATATGATATACATTTATGAATTAATGTTTTAGTGCAGTAGTTTCTTAATATGAAGTAAATCAACACTCAACAGGTATGACATGGCACGGAACACAAGTTGAGAAATGACTTTGCATAGAAGTCTATCACTGACTGCAGAAAAAGCGGTAATCTCTCAGTGATCATTTTACAGTTTACCGGCAGTGAGTCCCAGGGACTCACTGATCAGAAAAGTATGAGTCCCATTATGCAGTGAGAGAGTCCCAAATTTCGAATTCCGAAATGGTCTACTTATTCAATTGCATATGATAATAACACAAACAACATATACATACAATTATAAACAAATGCTGCAAAAATTTAAATAATTCAGGAGCAGGCCTGAGGATTTCGGAAATTCATGGTAACCGTTTTTCGGTTCCGTCGGATTACCCAATGGGAAACCACAATAACTGATGTTGGGTTCCGTAAACGTTCATCATGGGAACCCATTTTTCTATTTTGACTGATATTGAT
>NW_017805157.1:87205-91414 GCF_001891065.2 Hippocampus comes | reverse complement strand
TTTTTTTGTTTGTTTGTTTGTTTTGACTGAGAAATTTCCTTGCGTCCCAAAAACGCACATTGTTTGGAACTGTGCGTCCTGTGGGTTAATTTTGCGTCTCGGACACGGGACGCAGAGGTAACGAGATGGCTGATCTCTAAACATTCTCTGAGTACTACTATTATTACCACTCCCACTAATACTACATTAATTAGTTTAATACCTTCAACTTCACAATAATAATAAAAAATAATTAAATCAACCATGATTTTAAACTATGTATTATCAATATTCATTATTCCAAACATGAGAAAGCATTTACCAAAAACATAACTGGAATCGAGCAAAAGGACTCCAAATCCCAACGGCCAAACCCGGAAGTGAAGTGCCGGCATTATTGACTCCAGCTGTAACGCAAATTACTTGGTTCAAACAAACATTATAGTGCCACCGCAGAAACGTGATGACTGTGCAAAAATAACTACATAAAAGACACCACTGTTCCAGAAAGACTTTACACGTTATTTAAACTGCCGATCGCGAATGGAACAAACCGTGATTGAAACTAACTGTGATGCCGCTCTTTATTCGTTGCGCTAACGGTCACCTGTCAGTGGCAGACCCGCCCCTTTTAAAGCGCCAGTGTAAACCATCAATATGCGTTTCTCTGGATGGAATTTATTTGATTTCTTCGTGGTTTTTGCGATCCTCGGTCCCATTTTATACCTGTGGACAAGTGATTCGAGGCTCTAATCCCTTATTGTGTCCGAGGACCGGCAACCCGAGGCCAAGGCCAAGGCCAAGGACTTGACTCCCAAGGCCAAGGCCAAGGCCAAGGAATTGACTTCCAAGGCCAAGGCCAAGGACCAAGGACCGACCTTCGGTCCTCGAGCCGGTCCTTGGCCTCGAGGACACATCCCTGGTCATTACTACAGTATACTAGACATTTTAGAGACCGTCATGATTCCTTCTGCTGAGAATCTGCATCGGAGATGCCTATTTAATCTTCCAGCAGGAAAGACCCCTACCCATACCACCAGAAGCACCAAAACCTGCTTTGATGCCGATGCCATCACAGTGCTTGACAGGCCAGTCAACTCACCCAACCTAACCCCCATTGAAAATGTTATGGTGCATTATCAAGAGGAAAATCCAGGCCACCAGATCCAAAACCAAAGAGGAGATCACAGGAAGCATCAAGGAAATCTGGGCTTCCATAACTCCCTGGCAATGCGACAGGCCGACTGCATCAATGCCATGGCGCACCAAGGCAGTGATTAAGGTAAAGAGATTCCCAACAAAGTATTGAAGATTCACATATCATTTTGAAAATACCATATTTCGATTGATTTAATGTGGATCTAATCTCTTTTCCTGAAAAAACTGACAAGTACATGGTGTCTTCTTCACAGTTGTCACATTTTTTGAATTCCTGTTTTTAGGAGTTTGGCGAGCTGAAAGCCCAAATTCAGAAAAAAATAAATGAATTCTTGAAATCATTTCAATTGTGGAATCTGAATCCATAGTCTATGGAAGTTCAACGTTTTGAATGGAATTACAAAGATAAATCATTTACATGATCTTCAAATTTCTTGTAAAGGATGTGCATCTTTTGCAACACAGCTCCAGGAATTTTTCTGACTCACTTCATGTCCAACTAATGTACACATAAATTATAAAGTTATACTAATTTCGTGTCATTGTCAGTTAAATGCACCAATATTTTTCTACAATTTCACACCTTAGGGTTGTTGGCGTCAAATAGGCCTGTTGAGAGCCCAATCAGGAGAGCATTGTGCTGCTTGGAGCGCATCGGTGAGACTGAGCGTGAGCGGGATGCAAGAGAAGAAGAGGACTCATCCACCGAAGACTGCGCCGAGAATAGGACAAGAGCAGATGTGCGTCTGTGAGCTGGAGAGCACAACTTCATAAGCAGGGGCTCTTCTCCCTGTGATACACCTGCACAGGGATAGAGAAGAATGACAATTAGTATTTACGATATATAAAATGTCACATGAAATGCCTTTGATGGACAAACTATGACTATTAAGTGCTGCCTCACCCTCTTTCCCTGCTGCTGCTCCTTGGTTTGTATTGACCTCTGGCAGCCTGTAAAAAAACATCACTTTAAATGGTCAACAAATTAAGACTTGCGTCAAGATGGCACAGATGAGGGCGACTGCTGGTGCACCTAATCCAGGTGCTTACTGATTTACTGAATGCACAGTTGAAATCGTTCATCCAAACACTTCTCTGTCCATCAGATGGACAGAGTGAAATATTCTGCAAAAATCTAGGCTGTGTCTCATGACCAACAACAAAACCTGGTGAGACTGTAGGAACGTAGTGCCCCGCGTGCGCACGCACGCACACACGCATACTCTCCTGGGCACCTATTTTACCTCCGGTGTTAAATCCTTAATTTTATGGCAGCGGCAGCTCATCTGTGAGAACTTGCTCTCTAAACCTACAGGAGCATTGCTTGTGCGTGCAACACAAATTACACAGCGGAAGGCGAGGTGAATTTTTCCTTGAGGGATTATAATAGCAGGATATTAATTAAAAAAATATATTATGATCAACATTATATTTCACCATATCTTGAGATATATTAAGCAACTGCTGCTAGCTACCAAACTATCCATTGCAATGACGCTTTCATTGTTGCCTTGGAACTTTAACACAATTACAAACACAATTATAAACTTAAAACCACATCCATCTCTCATGCAAACACTTCCTTTCTGTGGATGAACTCAACATTTTTTATATGTGCTTTGAGAAGACCAAGGCCGCCATAAAACCTCCACATTACACTCAAAAGGGAGAACTCAAGAAGGTGAATTTCAGGAAGGCTACCAATCCGAATGGGATTAAGGGACGAATCCTCAGAACCTGTTCAGACAAAGCAGCCCCCATGTTCACAAGAATCTTCAGTATATCCCTCCCCCTAATGCGTGATTTTCACAACTGTTAGGAACGTTTCAGCATTATCCTTGTATTCCTAAAACCGAATAAAAAAAACTGTTTAAATGGCCAGAGCCGAGAGAGACAGAGACAGAGACAGACAGAGAGAGAGAGAGAGAGAGAGAGAGAGAGAGAGAGAGAGAGAGAATGAGAGAGTGAGAATGAGAGAGAGACTGCATAAACTCTATTTCTGTGTATCACAGCGTTCATACAGTGTGTGCTTTTGTTGTAAATAAACGTGAGGGCACTGCCGTGACTATTGTAGAATTTACACTGTATTGTTTCCAAAATATAGTTTCGTATAGACGGGGAGTAGGGCTTGTTTTAAGTTGGATAGCATTGCAGCAGTGCCTAAATAAGCCCACAAAATCTAATAATACATTTCACATGAATTGTCACACGTGACAGACCATTTGAACATCTTAACATAGACTAGAGCAACCACGACTATATTAGAGCTGACCTGCCTGTCTGTGATCTGCCAGAGGTGACAAAGTTAAAATGCAGTTGACTTTTTTTTTTTACATATAGTGAAACTCCTCTACAACAAAATCATGTTTGCAGCAAGAAATTTTTCACAACAGGGGGTTTTTCACTGGAGCAAATTTGATCTCAGATGTAAGCACACACACACCCACACCCACACACAAACGTATGTATACTCTATTTTTATTCCAATCGTGCATAAGTATGAGCACACAATTATTTGACACTTCATATTGTCAGTGTAGAAAGAAAAAAAGGGAAAGAAATTGCGAAATTTACGATCAGCATTCACTTTCACTTACATCAATTTCTTGGATAATGTCTTTTATTTTGCTTGCTCCGTCTTTCATTTTGATCACTTTTACCCTCTCTTCCAGCATCAGAGCTCTTCTTGTCTTAGCTGGTTGAAATCCAAATGTCCGTTTTGTAGCCATTTTAGCAATGCCATGTCCATCCTCGTCTGAATCTAACAATAACAAATACTTCCTTTTAGGCCAGCCACGGGACGCTTCGTAGTCCTTGATGGCCATAGTTAGTTCTCGAAGCGCTTCTCTCTCATTAGCGCCCCAGTTAGCATAAGGTTTTTAGCCTTCGAGAGCTAACTATGGCCATCGAGGACTACGAAATGTCCGAGTGGCTGTTTTTAGCATGATAACAAGCAAAGCATTCAAGGAAACGTTTGTTTATTTGAATGTCCGTCGAGCCATAAGCAATTTACTCTGAGCAGCTAATCGGATGCTACGGATCTAGCTTCAGTATCTACACACATAGACACTG
>NW_017805157.1:74081-87025 GCF_001891065.2 Hippocampus comes | reverse complement strand
ACTTCGTTGTAGTGAATGTCTTTGCGAGGCTGGAGCAGAGAAAATGATTTCGTATAAATGCAACAGGGGGTTTTCGTCGTATGGGGGGCAGGAGAATGGGAATTATGTTAATGCATGAAGATTTTTTCACACAAGGGGGTATTTTCGCCCATGTAGGTTTCGTTCTAGAGGAGTTTCACTGTAATTGGTGGTACAGTAGGATGCAACCATTTCGTCTTGCAAGAAGTGAGGGAGGGATCGCAGCGGGAGTAAATGCAAAACACACTTTTTGTGCACAGAGGAAAAAAAGTTAAGGAAAATTGACAATCAAATTTTTACTTGAATGTTTCATTGCCAATAGTAGGGTGACAAAATATTTGGTGAAGGTGGCAGCTATCACCCCTTGCCACCTTGTAAAACCACCTCCGCAGTAATGGAGTGGGGAGGCAATATCATTTACCGTATTTTCCGCACTATAGGGCGCACCAAAAAGTCTTCCATTTTCTTAAAAGCTCACCGAGCGCCTTAAAATCCGGTGCGTCTTGTGCATGGTCATTACGGAAATACATCGACTCCAAGATGGCTCCTTCCTGGAGAGATGCTTCTAATGTTATAACTTGCTGTTGGTTCAGTGATGTCGCTGCTTTATTAAATACGTTTTTGTTGCGGCTCCGAAAAAAGGAGAGCTGTGGTGTTTTTTTTAAAACAGTCTCAACAAATGCAGGTAAGTCTTTGTCCGTCTCCGTGCCTTCTGTTCTTCAGTTCAACTCGAGATGAGTTCAAGACCGTCTCCAAAAAACGTAAACTGATTACTTCAATGAAACTACGAAACTTGATAATAATACATCAAAACTGAAAAGCAAGTGAGGATATCACAAAATAAATTCTATAGCCCCCCCCCCCTACCCTACAGAATTTATATTGTGATTTCATCATTTGTGAATACACAACAAAGGAATAAATAACTACGACTGACATCTGATAGTTCTGTTGGAGCTATAATCAAGGAAATGCCAATGCGTTTTTCGGAGGCGGTCATGAACGCCTCTCGAATTGAACGAAAGAAGAGAAGGCACGGAGACGGACAAAGACGCAACTGTGTTTGTTGAAAAAAGGAGAGCTGTGGTTTAATTTTTTTTTTAAACGCAGACTTTATTCATCTATCATAATTTTATCTGTGGTTTTGTTGTTCTTGTCTTGATTGTGAGGTGTCCTTGAGTGTTTTGAAAGGCGCTTATAAATGACATGTATTATTATGATTATTATTATTTATTAATGGTTTTCACGGTCTCAACAAATACAGGCACTGTACGTCTTTGTCCGTCTTCGTGCCTTCTTTACTTCCGTTCCACTCGAGAGGCGTTCATGGCCGCCTCCGGAAAACGTAAATTAATGATTACTTCAATGAAACTACGATGAAAATCAAGCGAGGAAATCACAAAATAAATTCTGTAGGGGGGATATAGAATTTATTTTGATTTTCTGTTTTGATGCATTATTTTCAATTTTCGTAGTTTAATTTGAGTACAGTAATAGTTAATTTACGTTTTTCAGAGGCGGTCATGAACGCCTCCCGAGTTGAACGGACGCCTCTTGAGTTGAATGGAAGGAGCGTAGCACCATCTAGTGGAAGCATTGTAAACTACGCCTTATAATGTGATGTGTCCAATGTATGAAAAAAAATTGCAAAATAGCCATTCATTGAAGTTGCGCCTCATAATCCAGTGCGCCTTTTAGTGCGGAAAATACGGTACTCGTGTGGGTCCATTGGCTTTTATGAAGTCCACAGTTAACAGAGCTGTCAACCAAGAATTTTAGAGCACCTGATGCTTCACGCCAAGGGCTTTTTTGAGACAATGATTTTATTATTCATCAGGATTTGGCACCCAGCCACAAAGCCATACCTACCGATATCTGATTTCAAAGCCATGGGTATGGTACAGCACATTTGACAATAAGGTTGTATTCAATTCACTTCAATTCAATAACAGTAGAGTGATCCCTAACAGATTCGCGCTTCATGTTTTTGAGCTTTGGTGGGGTTTTTTTTTTGTTTTTTTTTTTCTTCAAAAATGTATTTAAAATATAAAATAAAATTAAAAACTAGAGCTATTTCGGCACCCAAATTGTGGAAAGACACGTTATTTCATGTTGATGCGCAAGAGAGGTTTCCCTGAATGCTGAACACACAGCTGACGTGACTCGGAGGCTTTGTTTATGCTGCCTCAATCAAGGTGCATGTACATACACATAACTGGTCTGTTCTCAACTGCTTGTTGTCTCAGACCTTCACCAACAGATGTTGCTAACATACTGTGGAACAGCCATGAAATCCTGGTTCACATTGAACTGTATTCAAACATTACATACATACACAAACATGAGAATAACTTGGGGAGAGGGGGGGGGCACAGCAAACTATCTTGACTTGATCTCCATTGAAAATATATGGGGCACTGTCAAGATGAAGGTGAGGGAACAGAAACCTCAAAATACAGAGATAGCTGAGCCACGGCCCATGGAAGGTGTTTTAATAAGTATAAAAAAGATGATCATAACATTGTATTGAATTAATTGACTTCTTCAATGATTCAGAGCGTTCAATGTACACTGCTGTCATATTTATGAATGAAATACAGCCATTACACTTTCAGCTGAGCTCAGGATCTGTCTACCTGCACCTCCATCAAATTTGCCAAAATCGCCACCTGCATCCAAACACTCACTACCTATCATTTTAAAACAAATCACAAGAAAGAGTGCTGCTAAAAACAATTTTAAATCATCTGTATAATATTACTATAATATACTAATAATATAATATACTAATATTGCACATGCAGTGTCAGAAAACATTTAACATCCATCCATTTTCAACACTGCTTAACCTGAAAAGGGTTGTGGGGAGTTGCTAGAGCCTATCCCAGCTGACTTCGGTCGCCAGTCAGTCACAGGGCACATATAGAGACTGACAACCATCCACACCCATAATCACACTGCCACTGAGTGGAAACTGATCCCACGCTGCCCGCACACAAGGCAGGCAAGTGTACCACTACACCAGGGGTGGCTAACCAGTCAGAGACTAAGAGCCAATTTTTTTACTGTGTTACTGCAAAGAGCCACATCATACACATGGGCATCCCGTCCTCGCACGCGCGCACGCGCTCACACACACACCATTGTGCCCAAAGATCGATTTTTGAAGCAACCAACTTTCCACGATTGACCCGATCGCGCACGTGAAAGCGCGCACACACGCACGCACGCACGCCGGTACCCAACCATGCACTCGCGCACATATGCATTCACGCCACGTTGAGCAAAAGCCGAAAGGGCCCGAACATGAATGAAAGCTCAAGACACAAACACAAAAATATATATTTTTTCCCACCCATTTCCTCCTCACACCCCTTGCAGTCGACTTGGGACCAGTCTGCTGGCTCCCGGTCGATTACAATCGACGTATTGGGGCCCCCTGCCTTAAAATCAGAGGTAATTCGCTGACTAGCTTAGCACTAAGCACTTAGCGCCATTGTCTGCGCATTGCAGTGATTCAGTCAACTGATTGGTTGCCCTCTATGTCAATCAAGTAACGGGACTGATTATAGGCTGACGTAGTACGTTCTGTGTCTTGAGCTCTGCCGAGGAGTTTTCGACGCTTGTCGTGTGAAAGCCCGGGAGCCGCATTGAACCGGCCAAAGAGCCGTATGCGGCTTGCGAGCCGCGGTTTGGCCACTCCTGCACTACACCATCAGTGACAACATTGAACATTTTCAATAAATAACAGGACTGGAAAACAATCAGAATTAATAGTTTTAAAATGATGAATAGTTACAGTGGCGGTTGGTCTTGCTTCTCCCATGCGTGATGTAGCTCCATTGAAGTGTGTGATGCTTTAGGAACGTCCTCCAATACCATTGATTCAACATCCTCTGGATCTGACAATATGCAGACTGTATTTGTACCAGCAATCCACTTTGACTAAACAGCCGAGCTATGATCAAACGAAATACTCACCCTGGATCTCTGCAATACTAGATGGCTTTGTGTGTCCTTCTATTTCACTTGCATTTTCTGGGTGCGAGACCTCTGTTGTAGCAACATATTCCATCTGTACCTGAACTTCAATAACGGCAGGTGTGCCATCCTTTGAGCTCATGTCCTCTTCAGGTGTACTCATTTCATGCTCTGCGACAATCTGGTTTGGCTCATCTGAGGAGAGGTTGGTTGACTTCAGGAAGTGAATTTACAGCTCAAACGTGATATAGGCAAAAAAGCATTGTCATAGACAGTGGATATCCATTTCTAAGATTAAATTTCTATTAAAAAAAATAAATAAAAAATGTATTTTGACAGACCTCACAGACACACCCACAAGCCTATTGGTTTCAACTGTTCATAAATGGAGTGCTAATTTATTGGAGTGATAACAAACCCAAACTGAAACTGATATAAAGAAGTTTAACAAAAAATACAATAACTAAGAACACAGCCGTTGACTACAGTGAAACTCCTCTACAACGAAATCATGTTTGCAGCAAGAAATTTTTCACAACACGGGGTTTTTCACTGTAGCAAATTTGATCTCAGATGTAAAGTCATGTCACATAAGTCTGATTTAAAGGTCGTAATGACAGGTAAAACTTGATATTTACAAACCACCTTCGTTGTTGTCACATTGTATTGGGTCCAATACCCAGTACATCTGGTTTCGTCACAGTCCGTATATTCTGAGTGTAGTCGTAGCCACAAAGAACTGGAAATATTCCAAATCCTTCTCCATTCCTTGTAATTGTTTGATGTCACTATTCTTTGAAATATCTCTTTTTGGGTTATTGCGTGTATGTGTTGCAAACTACATACCGTCCAATTCGTGAGATGTGTCAAATCATGAAACACATTGTATGTTTCATTCCACATTCTTAATTCCCAGTGAAAAATAGTTTTCCAAAGCTCTGCGTTTTCTTTTTGCCCCACAATTGATTGCGGCATCCATATGCCTATCTGATGCAGAGCTCTGGAGGCATGTTCACCGGTGTTTGATAACATTGTTCGCGTTACTTCATTGTCAGCAGTGTTTGATATGCCCAACAATGTCCCTGTTCCACCCAACAGGGTCGGATTTGGTGTTGTTTTCCAATAATTTTTGTATAATCGATTGCTTACATTTGAAATGATGGAAAAACATCAAGAGTGGAATGAAGTAAGAATAATTATATTGTGTTGTTTTTCCGTGTTTAAAGATGTTTCGCAATAGCTTTGTATAACCAGTAATGTCGCAATAACTCGCAATAGCTTTGTATAACCAGCAAGGTCATAAAAAGATGTTTATGATGTTGAGCAAAGCCCTTTGTTAAGAACAAACGCTTAGAGTATAAAAGGAGAACTTTGGATACTCTTGGTAGAGTCTGTCTGCTGCGGGTTGCGTACGGACGCCCAGCTGGTATTGAAGCTCGCTCTACCTGGGGTGTTGGCTCTCCATCCTATTGACGCACGGTAAGAGCTGGATACTATTCTAAGAGCTTGATACACTGATATTTGCTTGTTTGACATATTCTGTGGGGCTAATAAACGTGCAATTTGTTAGTAGCAGATTTGTCTCTTGTGTTTCTGATATTTGTTTGTTTGACATATTCTGTGGGGCTAATAAACGTGCAATTTGTTAGTAGCAGATTTGTCTCTTGTGTTTCTGATATTTGTTTGTTTGACATATTCTGTGGGGCTAATAAACGTGCAATTTGTTAGTAGCAGATTTGTCTCTTGTGTTTCATTTCTGAGTGCCTATCTCCAACGAACCTATTCTAAATTTGATACTGAGCCAGGGCGAGGTATCAGAAATGTTTTAAAACAGCAGCTAATGGGATGCATTCCATGGATCTAGCTACAGTATCTACACACATAGATAGTGAGGTCCCTTTTGGCCAATCGGAGGCCAGGATGGTGCTCGGTAAGCCAATGGCAGAGCAGCTATGAGTATGTTGCGTTCAGGAAACTCGGAGCTGTGTAAACCAGTGTGGTGGTGGCTGTTGCCGTTTCCGAACGAAGCAGTAGAGGTCACTGTTGGATTAGACTTCGTTGTAGTGAATATCTTCGCGAGGCAAGAGCAGAGAAAAAGATTTCGTATAACGTAACAGGGTTTTTTTTTCGTTGTATGGGGGGCAGGAGAGTGGGAATGGTTTTAATGCATGAAGATTTTTTCACAGTAGGGGGTATTTTCGCCCATGTAGGTTTCGTTGTAGAGGAGTTTCACTGTAGTAGTAATTATAATTGATTTTTTTATGATGATCTCGCAAATGTTTTCATCAGCATTGGCCTTGGAATTCTGGTGGAATTGAAACCCCATGTGCTTTTTCAAGTGGGAGTGTATACTAACCAGGGCTTGGGGAAGCCTCTTCGCAGACACTGACCGTTTCCAACAGCTGGGTGAGTGGCTGAACTTCTGCCTCATGAAGTACTTTGAGTATCTGACAGTCTGGAATCACTCCCCAAAGCTTCCTTTGACCTTCACCCTGGAGCACACCCATCTGTACCACCTCACCCACTGTTTGTTCTGAGAATGTAAACAAACACATTTTATCAGGGAATCTAACCCCGCTCTTAAAATGGATTTGTGCTGCATATTAATTTATATTCTTCAATCTTCTTTGTAATGTTGTCACGATCCCAACATTTTAGCTTTGATACCATAACTGCATAAAATACCTCAATACGGAAAGTAGCAAAAACTTACTTATTGACGGATAATTGGATGAGAAAGTGCATATTCCTGGGACGTATGTTTCTCATGCAAGCATGGTTGGGCTGGCGTGAAAAACTGTCTGGCATTTTTACAGGCCATACGAATGAAATGCGTTGAGGGAAGCATGTCAGTGTACGTGAGCAAGCAAGCACAAACACAATACTGTAGTGTGGGCCAGAGTCATGGTTTAAAAAAAAAAAAAACGGAATACATACAGTACATCATTGCGTGCATGCGAACGTGCACGCGATGATGTACTGTATGTATTCCGTTTTTTTTTTTTTTTAAACCATTACTCTGGCCCATACAACAAACAATGACTTCCCAGCTATGTCACTGACTTGTAAAAGCAATGATCGGGATATTATCATATGTAAAAGTGAAATGTTCACCCAATGCCATCACAATGCACCCCTCTGCAAGTGAGACCCTCATGTACGATGGTGACTGTGTGTCCTCTGCATATAGGGAGCGACAGCCCTGAAGAGCAGCCTTCATCCCAATGACAGTGGCTAGACACTCACTTTTCATCCTTTCACAGTCTCTACCGCTCAACTCACTCATCTAATCACAAATCACAGATGTGGATGTTACAAAACTTGCAAACATCTAAGAAACACAACTGCAGCTTTCCAACAATAAAATTGGAATGCCTTGGTCCATAACCACCGGGCTGCAAGCTACATTGGACCGGGCCACGAGGGGTCGCACAGATGAAAGAATAAAAAACTTACAGTACTCCCAGTTTATTCATATGCAGTTGCAAGAAAAAAGTATATGACCCCTTGGGAATTACCTAGATTTGTGCATACATTGGTCAGAAAATGTGTTCTGATCTTCATGTCACAAAATAGACAAATACAGTCTGCTTGAACAAACCACGCAAAAATATGTTTTAATGTATTTTTATTGAACACACCGTGTAAACATTAAGCATACGTTGTCCTGTTGCATCTCCCATCTTCTGTTGAGCTTCAATTGGTGGACAGATGGCCTTAAGCTTTTGAGCAAAATGTCTTGGTAAACTTCGGAATTCATTTTTCCTTCAATGACAGCAATCTGTCCAGGTCCTGAGTGCACCCCTAAACCATGATGCCATACTTTACAGTTGGGATGAGGTTTAGATGTTTGTGTGCTGTGCTTGTTTTTCTCCACACATAGTGTTGTGTGTTCCTTCAAAACAACTCAGCTTTGGATTCATCTGTCCACAGAATATTTTGCCAGTAGTGCTGGGGAACATTCACGTGATCTTTTGCAAATTTCAAACATGCAGCGATGTTTTTTTTGGACAGCAGTGGCTTCCCTTGTGGTGTCCTCCCATGAACTCCATTCTTGTTCAGTGTTATGCGCATTGCATATTCCTCCACAGAGATGTTGACATATGCCAGAGATTTTTGTAAGTCTTTGACACTAGGATTCTCTGAGCATTTTGCAATGTGCTCTTGCAGTCATCTTCATAGGACGGCCACTCCTAGTTTGAGTAGCAACAGTGCTGAACTTTTTCCATTTATAGATTATTAGTCTCACCGTGGACTGATGGACATCAAGGCTTTTACCCCTTACCAGTTTTATGCATGTCAACAACCCTTAATCGTGGGTATTCTGAGAGCTCTTTTGTGCGAGGCATAGTTCACATCAGATGATGCGCCTTGAGAGTAGCAAATTCCAAACTGGTGTTTTTTTTTTTTTTTTTTTTTTTTAAATAGGGCAGGGCAGGTTTACTCAACATCTTCAATCTCGTCTCGTTGATTGGACTCCAGGTTGCTGACTTCTGACTCCAATTTGCTCATTAGCCTAAGGGTTCACATACTTTTTCCACCTCGCACTGTGAATGTTTACACAGTGTTCAATAAAAAAACATAAAAACATATAATTGTTTGTGTGGTATTAGTTCAAGCAGACGATGAAGATCAGAACACATTTAATGACAAATTTAAGCAGAAAATCCAGGTAATTCCGAAGGGTTCACATACTTTTTCTTGCAACTGTAAATGGGTGAAAAACATTTTGAAAAGTGACTACAAAAGAAATAATGCACGAAGCCAGCTCTGCACAAAATGCGGCAAGCATGATTTAGTGGCATGGTGAGTGATGTATTTTCATGCGGTTTATATTATTATTTAATATAAAAATGCGTCTTCACGTTTCTTGTTCTATCTACAAAAAAAAAGCTAAGCCAATTTAGCACGTTGCACAGCAAAGTTGAGCCTGGGAATAATAGCAAGAGAAAGGCTAACACCATCTTTAACAACAACACCATGAAGTGTGGGGATGGACAGGTTTGATGAGAAGGTGTGATAGTGCATTCCGGAAGATGAAGATGGCCAGTCTCTGTATTTTCTAACATGATCAACACAGTAGAAGGGTCATGTGCTTCAATGTATCAGACATGCATCAGAGTGAAGGAGAGAGATGTGAAGTTCCTGGTGCATCGTGCAACTGAGCTTGCCAGGAAGTTCATAAATTGAAAGATGGTGATAAAAAAAAGAGCTCCTGCTTCAGAAACAACCTGCCACACCATTCCTGAGAAAAAGTGATCGGAGTCAGGTGAACTTTCCATACCAAATAATTAAGTGACTTTATGCTGTGTAGACTGCTGTAAGTACACTTGTGAGCGATGACTGAATTGATCTATGTGGCTTGTCTTTGAAAGGTTAGGATTAAAAGTACATTTACGAAAACCCCGCAAGAGAATTGGTTCACTTGAACCATGTAGCATAAATAGAGATTTGACAGTAACTCACCGATTGTTGGAATGCATGTTTCCTCGAGAGTTTGTTGGGCAACAGAGAAGACAAATGGAAGTCCCTCATCCCATTTCTTCCTGTCTCCACCAGAAGGTGGGCGATCTCCTGGAGACAGTGAAGTAGCCAGGTGAATATCAGGGGAACAAATAAAATACATATTTCTTTAAACTCACAGTAAGACAGAAGCACTAACATTTTCTATGAGTGATCATGTAAAAAGGCAGCAACAACTGATAATGAAGACTTGTAAACAAAGATCATAAAGTCAAGGTTCAAATATTTTATACAGTAAATATTCCCATCCCCGGAATTCTATGAAAAGAAATTTACTTCACCCGGAACAAAAACCTATGCATTAACATTTTGACTACGATATTACATGTTACCGGAACTTACGTAAGCGGAAATTCCACTACCCGTAACCCGGATTGAGACGTCATGCCGCGGGAGCTTAAATACACGCAACGCCCACGCGATGCTACGGAAAGACACGAGCTGAGACACATTTTCACTTTGCGTTTTTTGATCATCAGATTCGAAATGACGACGTGTGAGTGAGTTTTTATGGGCGTGCGTTTTACTGTAATTGTGAATGATTTTAAACATTTTTTTCCCAAGACAGAAAAAAATAAACATTAAAATACTGTACGTATTTTACTGTGATTTTTTTTGGATACACCCGTATTGCAGTTTTTGTTATATAAACAGTTTTCGGACAGTATATTTTTGTATTTTATTGGTTGTGTTGTTACACGTGCATTTTGTCAACATACTTGCAGATTCATAAAGGACATGTACCATGCTCATTTCCCAAATGAGGAATTTCTGTTATCAGGACAAATTGGACAGCGCAAACACGAGTCCGCACGAGATAATATTTACTGTACATATATATTAGTCTCATGTGATCTTAAATTATTATACAGTCATACCTCGGTTTTCGAACGTCTCTGTTCGCGACCAAATCGGTTTTCGACCAAAAATTTTGAGTTTTTTATGCCTCGGATGACGACCGAATTTCGGTTCTCGAACAAAGTGAGCGCACTTGAATGCGTCACTTGACTCCTCTCGCCTTCCTTTCACGAGTAAGTGACGCTTCCTCGGGTAGACGAGGAAGTGACACTTCCTCGTTTAGCGTTGCATGGTGAACAGACGTGTTCAATAAAGATTTTTTTTTAAAAAAAGAGCGTGGTTTCGCTTTTCGAACAGCCTTCTGGAACGGATTCTGGTCAAAAACCAAGGTATGACTGTACTTAGTCACATTACACTCTGCTGTATATTATGCGTTACACAACACAAAGAGCGATTACATGGAAATGAATAGAAGTTTGGTCTTATTAACTCACTGGATGCAGTAGTACAGAATTCTTTCAGGGTTGGCTGAGAGGTAGGAAGTACAGGCAGTTCTGCTGGATCCCATTTCTTTCGTTCTTCTATGGAAGGAAGGCTCTCTGTTTCAAGCAGTTTCTGTTGGGAAGCAAGGATCTCCTCTTTGGGTGCGGTGGGTGCCGACTCCAACACTTCATCCACAGGGCTCGGGGCTTTTAGATTCTGATTAAGCCTGTTCAAGATCTGCTTCTTCTCACTCTAACCCAGGGGGGAAAAAATACGTAATTGTAATCTCTCAAAATGCAAACTTCTGAAAAATAATGATCACAAATAAACACACCTGACTGACTATGCCAGACAGATTCTCTTTTAATGGAGCATTCTGCAAAACACAAAGTGCAAATCTGAACGGAATAGGACAAGGGAGCAATAGTTTGCAGTGTTGTTTGATATGTATACTAACCGCTCCAACATTATTCAGGGCAACAGTCATGGAGATAACAGGAGTCGGGGGTTCAGATTCTGGCAAGGCTGACGAAGTTTTGACAATTGTAGGTTGAGAGGTAGGTGGTACAGCTGCCATGCAAACGCTGTCTTCCTGAGCTGCAATCTTCCATAATTGATAGATGCACCAAGATTAGACTGGGTTTCTACTCGGTACACATATAGATATCTCCAAGCCATTGCACAGAAGAAAACAGAGTGAAAGTACTTACATGGTCATCCCATGCTTTCTTTTCTCTTTCATTAGCCTCTCTTCGCTTCCTTTCAAGTTGCTCTTTTAGTAAAGCAGCACGGGCATTAGCTTGGGCCTGGAATGTACATCATCATTTCTAAATGGTTTATCTAAAAGTGATTATTGTATTTTTAAGACTGGAGCTGAAAGAGTCTAACTTCTTTGGAACTGGAAAAAAAAATGCTAACGTCTATGGAAAATGCATTTAAATTACTGTATTAATAACAATTCAATTGATTTTTTAAACCATATTGATGTTCATTTCAAAAAACCACTCCCAAATTGCCATAAATTGGCCCTTTCATCATTGTTCAATAAACTCTTCATGAGTTTAAACAATCATCTCTCCATCAACAATCTTTAGTTTTATTTCACTCCAAGCGGACTCACTTTAGAAGCCACCATCTTTTTCCTCCTCAGTTTAGCCTCCTCAGATGACTCCTGACTGTCTGAACCATCACTATCATACTGAAACACATCAGAGAGTAAAATATTTTCAAAGCTGAAGAGCTCAAATTAATCATCTCACGTAAAAATGTCTATATAATCAACATACCTTTTCTCCCCTAAGTCTGGCTTTGATCTGCTGGCGCTCATTGAAATTCTGCAAGCGGATCTGTCTGAGTCTTGTTAAGTATTCCTGACAACATATGTAAATTATAATGAGGGATACAGTATGAATCAGGGGTGAGCAACTCCAGTCCTTGAGGGCCTATAGCCTCTCTCTGCTCCAACACATCTGATTCAAATGATCAGGATCGCGAGCCAACTTCCTCAGAGCTTGCTGATGAGCTGATCACTTTAATCAGGTGTGTTGCAGAAGGGAGACATACTGTGTAAAACCTCCAGTATACCGGCTCTCTAGGACTGGACTTTATTAAATAAGATCAACAGCCACACAACCAAAATCTAAAAAAGTGTAAATATGTATGTTCATAGCAAAACAGTTCCAACATGAACACAATAGGACAACAACCAGAACTGAAGAGGAGACAAAAACATGATTGAATTTATTTTTGGGCTAAAATCATAAGCGGGATATGAAATGTGTAATAATAGTTGTGAAAGCATCTCAGTTCCTTGGTTGAAATGTTGAGTCACACATATGCAGAGATGAAAGTGGACTTTTCTGAAATTTCCGGAAAAAAAAAAAAAAAATATATATATATATCGCACTTGGCCGATCACGCATGAATTAGTTTACACAAAACGCAATTCAAATACTCGACATTCAATGATTAATCTTCTTTTTGTGTGCACACGTGTTCCCTTTGTGGCTTCCGTTCGGGCCGAAATTTCAAAATCTCCAAGATATGGCGAGGCCATGAGAGTGTGAGGAGAGGGTATTACTGTTGTGGCGACGCCACTCAAGCTAAGCGAGCCTCAGCAGAAGATAGTCCGCTGCTCTCCG
>NW_017805157.1:69738-73995 GCF_001891065.2 Hippocampus comes | reverse complement strand
AATTGTTTTGGGAATATCCCCCACGTTCTAGTTGAGATGGTATAACCCAAGAGGCAAAATGACGCTTGCTACTGTTGTTGCGAGTTGCCATTCGTTCTACTAAACCATTAGTCAAACGCCGTCATGTCTTCTGTCGTTATTACACAAATAAAAATCTCTTTACTGTTACTAGTGTTAGTGCCTCAATATGGCTATGCTCGTGAAAGCAATACAACGAACTCAAACACGTCTTCGTTCAATGTTGTCAACTAATATCCGGATTAATTTTATGCAAATTTTCCTCAATTCTCTGGAGAAATTTTCATAAAATTTTGAAAAACCCGGAATTCCGGGAAAATCCGGAGGACTTTCATCTCTGCATATGGGAGCGAGGATGCATGATGGAAGACAAGCCATGCCAGATGTGTTGGGTGGTAGCTGGAAAATGATTGTTTTGGCTCATGCTCCTACCTCCTCCTCTTTGTTGACTTGGGGCCTTGTAAACCAAGCTGAACCAACTTGGCCTTCATAGATTGCCGCCCCGTATTGCTGAGTACCCTGTTTACCCTTCAATTCAATCAAAAGTTAAAGCTGACATCCCTTTAATTTGTGCTACAATACTTTCAACTTGGGGCTTTTTAAACAAATGTCAATGATTTCTTTCAAACTGTGATATAGTTGTGATTTTAGAGCAGGGGTGTCCAAAGTCGGTCCTCAAGGGCTGCTGTCCTGCCTGTTTTCTAGCTCTCCCAGGAGCAACACACCTGATTCAAATAATCAAGATCGTTCGCATGCTGCTTCAGAGCTGGCTGATGAGCTGATCATCTGAATCAGGTGTGTTGCAGCCCAGAGAGCTGGAAAACAGGCAGGACAGTGGCCCTCCAGGCCCGGAGCTGGACATGCCTGTTTTTGAGCTTCTGTATTATTTTAAATTTTAAATACCTTGTCTTTGTAATCTATTGAACTGAATATAGGTTGAGAAAAGGATTTGCAAATCATTGCAGTTTGTTTTTAGTTATGTTTCCAAATTGGAAGTGGGGTTTTGTAGTTCTGTTATCATTTGAAACCGCAACATTTGTAAAGTACAGTAATCCCACGTTTATCGCAGGGGTTACGTTCCAAAAAGAACCAGCGATAAGTGAAATCCGTGAAGTAGGATTTATTTAAAAAAAAAAAAAAAAAAGCAAAAAAATGTGAGAGGGACGAAATTTCAAATGTGCTATATGTTTCACATATGTGCTATATGTTTCACATATAGCACATTTGACAATAAAGTTGTACTTGGTACTTGATAGTCAGCTTTATTTTTTTACAGTTATTATACAATACTGAACTATGCCCACAATGCAGAGGCGATTGCTCTAAGACTGCAAGGGAAGCTCAGCTTCCCCTATAATGCCAAAAAGTAAGTGATCAAATATATGTGTGTACGTACAATTGTGTGGACATGTCATTGACTATGCGCTACAACACGCTCAACTTTTGTTCCGAATCAGCTTCTTATTACTGGTTACAACGCGACTCTCTCCTCATTCATTCCCACAGCTTCACTGTGCTTCAAAGTGTGTGGACGCTGAGCGTCGACTGCGCGGACGCTGCGTGTCTAAAGAGTTCAGTGTAGGTTGTCCCAATGCATTGAAACGAGACGAGTCATTGGGATAAATGCTGGTTTTGTCCCGCCCATTGGACGCTCAGCATCTCTGGGAGTCTATAAACAGTGGGCGGAAGTTCAGCTTTTCTGCATGATGATTGGATGATCTGTCTGAGGCTGAATCTCTTATTGATTGACAGCGAAATGAGCCAATCATCGATCTTATGGTGAAGGCATCCTTTTCATTTTTTTGAAAAGGAACAGAGAGTAGAATTCACGTATAAATAAACGGACACATTTTATGATGTAGGCCGAAATTGAGCTTCCCCTCCTTGACAGACCAGCATCCGCTACTGATACAATGAAACCAAAGACCAAAAATTTGCAAAGGTAAATTTGGCAAGCTGTAAAGAGACAAGGTGCGGAGACTGTTCACGTTGGTCAGTCCCTTAGCCAATCAGGATGCAGAACACAATTCACTGTTTAAAAAAAAAGCATTGAAAAAAACTGCACGAAAAAAATCCGTGAAACAGCGAAGCCGTAGAAGGTGAACCGCGTTACACCGAGGGATTACTGTAACCACTTCTACCAATTGTACAGTCCCTTCAACTTTGGCCTTTACCGTGTGCTTTAATTCAGGCTCCAGTGGCTCTATGGCTTGCAATAATGGTTTTTGTCTTGCATTACTGTGACAGCATGAGCTGAATTTTGGAGCGTTAGGGAGAAGCAGGAGCAGGCTGTTCACACTGCACTGATCCTTGTACATGTTGATATCAGAAAGCCTACATAGTACATTTTTGCATTAACAGAAAACCAAACGAATATGCAAGGTGCCATATTTGGTTGACTATTGCATATATTATATATGGGGTGAAGTACATCGTCAAACCACGTACCAACTGTCCTTCGGCTCGGACTTTGTTGAGCATGGCTTCTCTTTTGCGCTGTAAAAACTCCTCAACCTGATATGCCCGCTCAACAGGAATGTGACTCTTTCGCCTAAAAACACAATACGGTAAGCGCAAAGAGAAAGAGAAATTTGAATGGCTCTGACATTGACTGAATAAAGCTGGGGAATATACCTGCTCATATGGGTTTGTTTTGAATTGTGCTGCAATCTCTGTAGTTCTCTTTTGACTGCATCAGGGTTTATGAGTGGGGCAGGGCCATTGGGAAGCACTGGGCCGGCAGCGGCTGGCACATTACTTGCAAACAGATGCAACACTGTCAATCCATATTTAACATTGCGAATGATAGTAAACATCAGAAATTACCGAATAAGAGTGCCTGGCTCAGCTGATCCCTCCCTGCTGATTCCCACCTCGCTTGATTGTTGTTTGGCTATTTCGTCAAGCGCAGAATGGGCGTGTTCATAAGGATTTCTGCTCATTACAGAGACCGGAGTAAAGCTTGGGACAGGACAAGGGCCAAAAACTGCAGTTCTCTTTCCACCACCTAAATAACACTTAGTTTGGAGGACAAAACACAAGGTTCACACATACAGTATAGCCATACTTTACAAAACTCTTCCAGTCGTGCTTGCATGGGTCACCTGCAGGCATTGCATCTTACTCCCTCTGCAAAAAAAAAGAACCCCCCGCCCCCCGCAAAAAACCCATTTATGATCATCATCATTGGGGGACGATGGATCAGCGTACACGTCGCGTCCCCCGCCAGTACCCAGGTCCGCCTGGGGAAGCTAATGATCCAACCAGCAGACTAAATTCTGAGAGACGACGCCAAAAAGCCAAGTCACAGAATCCTAGTCACAATCCTAAAGCCAATAGCAGACAGCCCCAAGAGCACCTGGCGGTAGGACCGGCCCTTTGCATATTACAACTCAATGTCGAAGGCCTTTCCTTAGCCAAGCGAAGCCTCATTGAAGTCCTTGCTTCCCAACATTCTGTTGATGTCATTTGTCTCCAAGAGACCCACATTGGCACAGAGGTAGCAGGCCGATACACCATCAACGGCTATGACCTCTTGTGCTATACACCCCATGCCAAACATGGACTTGCCACCTATGTGCGGTCTGAAGTAGCCGAAGCAAACCACCTGACAACAACACAGTTCTCAGATGCCATAACCATTAGTGGCTTTCACATCGCTAATGTGTATAAGCCCCCGAGTGCCAACTGGGATCTGCAGGTCTTGCCCACTCTTCCCCACCCTGCCATCTACGTGGGGGACTTTAACAGCCACCACCCAGACTGGGGATACCCAGCAGTGGACTGTGATGGTGAGGCGCTTTCAGACTGGGCATCTAGGAATGACCTTGCTCTGATACATGACCCCAAACAAAGAGGGACCTTCCACTCAGCCAGGTGGAACAAAGACTACTCCCCTGACCTGTGCTGGGTCAGCTCTGTGAGTGGAACCCCCTACCCCGCACAGATCCTGGTCCTCGACGACTTCCCACACAGCCAACACCGGCCTTCGCTCATACATATCGGCCTACAACTCCCAGTCATAACCAGCCCAAGGAAGATGCGCTGGAACCTCCGCAAAGCCAACTGGCAGAAATACCGCCAAACCCTGGACCGAAGTATTACAACCATCCCACTCCACACCATCACGATAGATGAAGCATACAACCGCTTCTGCAGTGCCATCTACAAGGCTGCCCACACAGCTATCCCAAGAGGCTACCGACCCCTCTACATCCCCTGCCTGGATGAAGAAAGCGC
>NW_017805157.1:60945-68441 GCF_001891065.2 Hippocampus comes | reverse complement strand
TACCTGTCTTATCCAACATTGCTCCCCCACACATTCGGCGAATAGCATCAACCGAAAAGATGCTCCAAAATGTCAAAGTCTCACCCCACCTACCTATTTATCAAGACATCCTTAACCCACCCACGGCCCGACTCCCATCCAGACGCCCCATCTGGAAGAACCCCCCACCAGCTGACTTTACCATCCAGTCAGCTTGGAAAAAGGAATGGGACTCCAAGGAGATCCGCAATAAACATCTGGTGTCAGACCCCACCCATCCTGTCTCTGGCACCGAGCTTCCACGGAGACAATGGTCAACCCTCAACAGGTTCAGGACTGGACATGGCCCCTGCTTGGCCAGCCGCCACAAATGGGGCAATTGCCCCAGCCCACTGTGCGCTTGTGGAGAGGAGCAGACAATGGAACACATCATCGAAGCTTGCCCTCTCCAAAAACTGAGAGGAGGGCTAGCCACCCTCCACTCAGCTGACCCAGAGGCAACTGCATGGCTGAAGGACTTTGCATTCGCTAAATAAAATAAATAAATCATCATCATTATTATTATTATTATTGATACTTCGGCAGCCTCACACATTCCAAAAACAAGCATGTTAGGTTAGCTGAAGACGAGAGACTGCCAAAAGCCAATTCAATTAAACTGTGGTTATAGAGCACTTTAAAACAACCATGACTGTACCGTCTTTTCCGCACTAAAAGGCGCACCTAAAAGCATTCCATCTTCTTAAAAGCTCATAGCGCGCCTTAAAATCCGATGTGCCTTGTGTATGGTTATTACGGTAATATGTCGACCCCAAAATAGCTCCTTGCTAGAGACATGCTTACAACCAGAGTTCAAACTTAAGGCGATCAGCTTACGCAGTTGAACACGGAAATAGAACAGCGACAAGAGAGTTCAATGTTAACGAGTCAATGTTACAACTTGCTCTTGGTTAAATGAACTGTGTCGCTGCTTTAATAAATACGTTTTACTGACATTTGATCATTCTGTAGCAACGCCACTCAACAGCTAATCTATTTTAGCTATTGTCGTTTGTTCAAAGCTTCTTTGATCTGTGACATGGGTTGTGTCGGCGCTGATTGGTTGAACCACATGCGTTCACACTCATGCACGCACAGCAGAGAGGAGCGGACTATGGACTGCTGAGGCGCGCTTCGAGTGGCTTGCTACAGTTCTGTTGGCATTTCCTTGAGCGTAGCTCTATCTAGTGGATGCATTGCAGTCATCATCTAGTGGATGATGTGCGTCCTTAAGTGCGGTGCATCCAGTAAATGAAAAAAATTACAAAATAGGCCATTCATTGAAGGTGTGCCTCATAATCCAGTTCGCCTTTTAGTGCGAAAAATACGCAGGGATGAGAGTGGCTGGTGATGAAAAAAAATCTGAAAATCAGCCGGGGCTCTGGGGGCCATAGGCCCCCAGTGGGGTGCAGGGGCATCGCCCCGGATGGGGGACTAGGGGGCCACAGGCCCCCGGAAGCGAATGGGTTTTAGAGATTTTAAAGCCTTCAAACCATTAATTTTATCAACAAAATGTTACAATTTTTGTTGAAAGACCATTCCCTATTTGCTTACAAAATTGGCACTTGATACTAAACATGCTAAAGACTGTGTATTCAATGTACACACTACTTGAAACTTTCACAGAAAAAAAAAAAAATACCAATAGATTGTTCACTATTCTTTCAAGTGAAAATTTGACATAGGCCTTTGTGCAATTTTGCTTATGCATTCCTGGTGAGCACCAAGATGTAACTTCAAATTTGATGCTCAAAATCAAAACTAAAAAAGGAAACACACTCCCTGCCATATTTAAGATTTGTTCATTACTTGTATTCATAAAATGTTGTGTAAATTTGATAAAAAGCTGTTGATTCTTACCTCATACAGTGATAGTGAAGTCCCAAACTGTTTGCCTTGAGTGTTTAGAAAGGCGCCCACAAATAAAATGTATTATTTTTATTATCATTATTACTTTATATTGGTTATGAATGCATTTTATCCTATAAAGCGGGTGTCTATTTACAGTATACAACTATGTACAGTTTCATGACGTAAAATGTTTATTTTCTCTTAATTTTAAGCTTTTTAGCAAGAGCTAAAAGCTTGTTGGTCCTCTCCGTCTTTTTCACTCTCTTTTTCTCCAACTCCTCTTGTTTTTTCACATGCTCCAGCCTTGCTTTATTCTGCTCCGTGTCCCAATTCATCCGCGCTTGAGATCGAGTAGTTACTTTTCAGTAGAAATGTCTGTTTTCGGTGTTTCACCGAGGTTGCGTGACTCTGTAAAGCTTTCCATCCTCTCGATCCGTATAGAATGACATCGTCACACACTGTACACAGAGCTTTACCAGTGACATCGATCTTTTTCATGAAATCCGACACAAGCACAGACAATTGTTCCTCTATACTGGTTCCTACTGGGGACACAGTCAGCTTTCTATCCAACCAGTCCCATCGAAACTTGTTTTTCAGATCCGCATCTATCTGACGCACTTTAGCTTCGTCATGAGTCTCAATAACATTCGGCATTTTGTTTAATACAGACCACATACACGAGTAATTTCAATACACTACATCCCTCGTGCAAAACCATTCAAAATTTGCGGGAAAGGGGTTTCGGAAGGCGAACACGGATTGGTTGTGATTCTGCATTTGCCGATATAGCGACCAATCACAACAAGTAAGATATTGGTTTTAGCCCATAGACGAAGTAACGACAAACTAATGCTTCGCGAGAAAAAGCGGGATTCAAAATGGATGCTTGCAAACGTTATTTGTAAACATTACGAGTCCCAGTCTGCCAAAGACAAGTAAGTCGGGCAGCCCAGAAAAAATAACACCAGACCCTATCCCCCCCTAAAATTTTCTCAATGGATTTGGAACAATATAAAAAAGGTCCATTGTGACTGGAAAAAGCGGAATTCCGCCAAAAAGCAGAAAAATCTCATCCCTGAATACGGTATACAAAGTGCAGTACATGGCGCAAAAATAATACAATAACAAACAATGAAACAAATTCAGAACAAAGACAGTAAAATGCAAAAAAACAGGAAAACTAATACCAAGTCTCATGCAGTCAAAACAAAAGCATAAAAATAAGATTTAAAGATGGACAGTGAGGGGGGGGCTTTAATTATAATTATCAAAACAAATTTGTAGCCTATTAATCTTTTGAATGACAATGTTACATGCCACCTTTTCATTTTTTTTTTAAACAGAATTGGTATTGCAAAATCAACCAGTGAATTACAAAAAAAAAAAAAAAAAAAAAAACAGACAGAAGAAAAATTTAAATCAGATTTTCTCTGTTGTTATGCAACAGGACTCTTTCAATGGAGGAGCTGGAGTCAACTTCCCCCTTTTCCTTCCCCTGGTAAAGTTCATGAGCAAAAAAAAAAAAAAAACCCCAAAAAAACAACTATATACCGTATTGGCCCGAATATAAGACGATGTTTTTTGCATAGAAATAAGACGGAAAAACTGGGGGTCGTCTTGTATTCGGGGTCTAGACATTATACCCATTCACGACACTAGATGGTGCCAGATATCATTGAAACGAATGCTGAACTTGACTCCCCAGGCCAAAGTGAACCTCTGTCACGAAGAATAAAAATAAAAATAGCGGGAGCTCGAAGAAGAAAAATAAAAAATAGCAGTCAGAAAGAAAAGAAGAAAATAATCGAAGAGATAACATAAAATGGAGTAACGTAGCGACAATCTGGAGAAAAGTGGGTCAAAGATCGGCCAGGTTAACCGGCAGCTGAGGAGAAGTTATGATGTAATGTACATTTCAAAAACCAGAAGCCATTCATTTACGAATGTGATTGCACTATAGATTTGAATGAGGCAAAACAACATGCCTTTTCTCTCAAATATATTGTTATAATCATTGGTTTCAGATGTACTGTAATTCTTTTCTGTATAAAAATTAATTTGGTGTTCAAAAAGTATTTTTTTCAAACTTGAGTCTTAAAAAAGAGGTTGTTGTCTAAAAATCAGGGCCGTCTTATTATTCGGGCCAATACGGTACATTACAGTGAAACTCCTCTACAACGAAACCTTCTTCTTCTTCTTCTCCTTTCGGCACGTCCCTATTCAGGGGTCGCCACAGCGAGTCAGTAATTTCCATCCGCCCCTGTAAACCGTCCTACCAACTGGCATGGTCGTCTTGGCAAAAGTTTTACGCCGGATGCCATTCCTGACGCAACCCTCCCCATTTCTATGGGCTTGGGACCGGCACTGGGGAACAGTGCACCCCCAGGGGAGGGCACTGCTCCCCAGCGGCTGGGTTCTCTACAACGAAACCTACATGTGCAAAAATACCCCTCGTGTGAAAAAAATCATGCATTAACACCATTCCCACTTTCCTGCCCCCCCTACAACGAAAAAACCCCTGCTGCGTTACACGAAATCTTTTTCTCTGCTCTTGCCTCGCGACGAGATTCACTACAACGAAGTCTAGTCCAACAGCGACCTCTACTGCTTTGTTCGGAAATGGCAAGAGCAACCACCACACTGGTTTACACATGCACAGTAGTCCAGGAAGTATTTGTTATTGTTAGTTTCAGACGCAGCAAGACGTTGCATTGCTAAAATGGCTACAAAATGGATCTTTGGATGTCAAGCAGCTAAGACAAGAGCTCTGACACTGGAAGAGAGAGTGAAAGTGATCAAAATGAAAGACGGGGGAAGCAAAATAAAAGACATTATCCAAGAAATTGATGTAAGTGAAAGTGATTTATGATCATAAATTTCGCAATTTCTTTCCCTTTTTTTCTTTCTACACTGACTACATGAAGTGTCAAATAAGTGTATGCTCATACTTATGCACTATTGGAATAAAAATAAAGAGTACACTTACGTTTGTGTGTGTGTGTGTGTGTGTGTGTGTGTGTGTGTGTGTGTGTGTGTGTGTGTGTGTGTGTGTTTACATCTGAGATCAAATTTGCGACAGCGAAAAACCCCCTGTTGTGAAAAATTTCTTGCTGCAAACATGAGTTCGTTGTTGAGGAGTTTCACTGTACTTCCATTTTATGTTTCGGAATCTGTTTTATTTTGAAAATTTACCGGATTCTATGTTACATCCATCTACACCATGTCACTCGAAGCAGGTCAAGGCACACTTCTCGGTCACGTGATTAGGTTACTGCGAAAATGAAACCCGGGAGCTAGTCAAAGGAGTAAAAAAAAACAAAAAAAACAAACGTCTTTAGAAAGTTTCTTTGGGAAGGCGGAAAGGCCAAGCGAGGAGACAGAAGAGGAGCCTACGACTTTCAAGACAAAGAAGGATACATTTAATAGAGAGTATCAGGAGTCCTACTTAAAATATGGATTTATCCCAACGGGAGATTCCCACGCACCAAGCCCACTCTGCATAATATGCAGCGATGGTAAGTCACATTTTTCATGCACTTTGTATTTGCGGTGTATCTTATTTTGAAGGCACGTTTAAACGTTACCTTAGGGACCAGAGAGTGTTGTGACCAAATAGGATGTTCCTCGTGTCATGATTCGTGTTTATTAGTATGTTGAGAAAATATCAGTTTTTATGCAGGTCATATCATATTAGTTTGTTGTACTTATCCGCCACACCTTAAAGGCCTGAAAATATTGTCTGACATTAAACCGGTCAGTGGGGCAAAAAAGGTTGGGGACCTCTGGGTTGTGGTACACAATGTTGATCTGATGGCTCTTCATTTTTCTGTCAGATTTACAATTGCCTGTTTGTCAACCCTCAGCAGCTTTTTGGTGTTCATGTAAATGATACCTACACTTACATAAAATGTAGTCTTCAAAGGGCAAACCCCAGATATGAAAATCAGCGACAAAAATGCCACAGTGAGACCCATACATTATGAAAAGCAAATATGACGTAAAAGTACCTTCCTCTCTGGGCTTCCAATACTTGACATCAAGTCATTTTTCCAGCCTTGTTCCCTGGCATGGTTAATACGATTTATCTGAAACAGATTACAAGTTCAAAATGACTGAATTGTAAATTTGTCAGGAAAAAAAAACAAGAATGGTAGTGTGCTGATACATTGATTGTAAGAGTCATTGAGGTTTGACAGGTCGATTCAATAACGACACACATTTTACGATTAAATGTTTGAAAACAACTGCTGCGAAAGCCACAAGTGCACGCAGAAACCTGAAGGAACGAAACGGGTACCAATCAGGTTGAAAGGCAAGCATTTGGAGCAGTTTGGGTTTCAAGAAATTCCCATTTCACGGCAGCAAAGTTATGAAAGGAAGAAGTAGAACAACAAAATCTAGGAGCTGCTGGAAAGGCAGCCACTCACGCGGCACCATTTTGAAGTCAAAAGAACAAAAATAACACAACACATAGGACACAAGACAGTCGTGCAATCTTCACCACTTTTCTGCATACACTTTGTTGTCCGAAGCAGTTATAGATGAAAGAGGAGAGGATCAAAGTGTCCTTTCACCAGTGGATCAGAGACGTCATGCTGAAAATGTGCACACGTCTGCTATAAGCTAAGTTTTGAAAGCAAACACGAAGCTGTAGCGTCCATTGACGAAAAGAGTTTTATAGTTCACTTCTCCTGTCCCACATAATCCGCGACTCCCAGTTCCAAATCCGCATTGGCGCTCCGCGCTAACGCTCCTTTCTTCTCATCGTCGGCTCCTCAAGCCATGCATCCATCCAGCCGCAGACCGTTCAACAGCACCGATCTCTCCGCTGAACAAAGCGGGGCTGTGAAAAATGCTGCCCATTACAGGCACAAGACACAAGCGCCCCGGGACTGTCCAGCAACTGGCGCCGACATTCCTACCAGTCAAAAACAGTGCTGGTATACCCATGCAGTCGAGAAGGCGCAACCACCAAGCACAGAGTCTCCTCCTTGATGAATGTTGTGGCCAAAAAATGCTGAAAAAAGTCCACATCAGGTCCACACGACGTAACAACAAACACAAAGTGACAAAACAAACACAAAAACAACAAAAAAAGCAAGGCTCATGAGAGCACTTGCTTACGGCTGCCTACTCGGGCGCCATCTTGACTTCAACACAATATTAAACACAGGAATGGCACTGACAACACCTCCTCCATATTTAAGGCATGTAAAACAAAAATGATGTATGTCCAGATCAGAGCTCATGAAGCCCAAGTACTTTATCATTTTTAAAATTTTTCATTCCACCACAGAAAATGTTTTGACTAAGTGGTTCAGATAATGGATGGATGGCTGGATGTTAAATGATCTTTTCTTTAAAAACTACTTAAAGGGGTAGTTTGCTTCTAAATATTTTTTTTCAATGATTATTTTAAGACCAGTTCCGCCATGACAAAAATAGCCTATCAGAGATGGTAGATAGGCCTGTGACGATTAAAAAAAGAAGAATAATAATAGGACACTATATTTTACCGGAAACAATCACTTTTTTCCCCCTATCTCTTTTCTAAACAATTTTGAAAAATTCTGCACATTTAACAGTTTTAGAGATGAAAGTGGACTTTCCTGAAAATTCCGGGG
>NW_017805157.1:52700-53294 GCF_001891065.2 Hippocampus comes | reverse complement strand
TGTTGTTTGTGTTATTATCATATGCAATTGAATAAGTAGACCATTTCGGAATTTGAAATTTGGGACTCTCTCAATGCATAATGGGATTCATACTTTTCTGATCAGTGAGTCCCTTGGACTCGCTGCAGGTAAACTGTAAAATGATCACTGAGAGATTACCGCTTTTTCTGCAGTCAGTGATTGACTTCTATGCAAAGTCATTTCTCAACTTGTGTTCCGTGCCATGTCATGCCTGTTGAGTGTTGATTTACTTCATATTAAGAAACTACTGCACTAAAACATTAATTCATAAATGTATATCATAGGATTTTATTTCTTTTTCTCAGTATAAATAACACGTGCCCTGACTGTTCTACTCTTTGAATAAAAACACATCATTCAAGCGTAAGGGAGTGCAAGGGGTTATGATGGAGGGGTGTTGCAAATCATGAACACCTGCCAAGTGGTATGATAGCATTGTTTTATACATGTCCTCGGCTAGGCCTCAATTTCAAAATCAGTCCTTGGTCCTTGGCCTTGGCCTTGGAGGCAAGTCCTTGGTCCTTGGCCTTGGCCTTGGAGGCAAGTCCTTGGTCCTTGGCCTTGGCCTCGGAA
>NW_017805157.1:25471-52617 GCF_001891065.2 Hippocampus comes | reverse complement strand
AGACACACACACACACACACACCCACACACACACACACACACACACACACTTGGCCGATCACGCATGAATTAGTTACACAAAACGCTATTCGAATACTCGACATTCAATGATTAATTTCCCTTTTGTGTGCACACGTGCACCCTTTGTGGCTTTCGTTCTCGCCGAAATTTCGAAATCTCCGAGATATGGCGAGGCCATGAGAATGCGAGGCGAGGGTGTTACTGTTGTGGCGACGCCACTCGAGCAAACCGCGCCTCAGCAGTTGATAGTCCGCTGCTTCTGCTGTGTGTGCGTCAGCGCGAAGATGTACGCATGCGCGTCTTTTGATTTCAACCAATCAGCGCCGACACGACCGACGTCACACACGACATACGACAACAGCTAAACTAAGCTAGCCGAGACGACACTCGAAGTCGGACGGACACGTTTTTTCTGCCAATCTGTGTGTTTTTCCCTTTTCGTCCAAATATATTTTTTACGACAACAACTGTCTTGTCCACGATGTCTTTTATTCGTTCCACTGGGGTTTAGCAAGTGTGTTTATAAAGAGACGAAAATCTCTTTGCTGTTCCTACTGTAAGTGTTAGGGCCTCAACATGGCTACGCTCGTGAAAGCAAAACAACGAACTCAAACGCGTGTTCGTTCAATGTTGTCAACTAATATCCGGGTTAATTTTAGGCAATTTTTCCTCAATTCTCCGGAGAAATTTTCATTAAAATTTGAAATCCCGGAACTCCGGGAAAATCCGGAGGACTTTCATCACTGCAGTTTTTACACACTAATGATCCACTTAAAAAAATAGCAGATCTGTTGTGTTTGCAGCTGGAAATTCCGCTTCCACACATGCTTTTTCCAACCACATTTCTAACAGTGATTGCTGATATCTCTGATTAACGAGACAAAAATGATTAGTATTTATTTGGAGTGGTGCTTTAATTGTGGGTGTGGGGGTGGGGAATAACCTTTGTCTCTGAAAATGTCAACAAAATCCTGCAAAGATTATTTAGCACTCCTGGTACATGTCAGGTATGATGGCTAGTTTTAATAACATTTTTGACAAGTACAATTCAACTGTCACCCAAATGAGGCTTTGGATTGAATGCCCTGCCACATTGTCACACTTACACCAAAAACACTTTTTGATAGGGCCCTTTGAGATACAGAGCTAACACTGCTAATGTTTAAACTTCCCAATGCTCTCTTATTGTGAAGTTACAATTCGAGAAGTTGGCATGTAGAAAGTGTGAAACTGTCACTTGGTGAAAAACAACTTGCGAAGTAAGCCTCCGAGTGCAAATGAAACGCAGCATTAAACAGAACACCGGTGAATGTGTCATTCATATGGAAAAGTTTATCACAATACTGTAGCTGCATCCATGACTAAAAAGTATATCAGAGTCAGAATGTGGCCACACAATTGCTTTTGCAATGTGTAAATGGGCAACTTTGACAACATTAATGTGAAAACAAATGAGTAACAAAAGGGTGTCTCTTCAGTCAACTAGCTCATCTCTGTTCACCGCCATGTGATCAGGATTAACAGTGGCGGACCAGCTCGTCAGCAACAAAATATGTTTAAAAATACTCTTTTAAAAAACTGAAAATTTACGGGTCAGACAAGCCCAAGTGGATGAAAATTTTTCTTGCATCTTGAATTTTAGGTGCAAAGGAGCAATCTGGAGTCCTTAATTGGGGCTTGTAAAAAGTAGCCATCAAGTGAGGGAGATAATCATGAATATGGTGCTAATCATTGGAATATTCAAATCGTAGATATCTAATAAAATCAACCTGGGGCACACCCCTCTTATACTATACATGCCATGCATTTGTTTACCAGCCACCGTTTCCTTTTCATACCGCTTCATTTGCTCTGCTTTCAACAATCTGAGACGTGTATGTAAATTTTACACCAATAGTGCAACTCTCTGTGTAAAAATAACCATGTTTGTGTGTGCTCACCTGCTCTCGCAGTTTTTCTTTATCAATCAGCTCCATTCTTCTTTTTTTGATAATCTCCTGTCATACACACATCAAAATAATTTTAGTCAGAGAGAGAACTGCTCTGATTGCCACCTCAAAAGTACCAAAACAACAACAAGCAGTGCAAATTTCATCTGTGCTATATGTTACACATCGAGCACATTTGACAATAAACTTGTACTTGATACTTGAAATGAAATCTGAATGTAAACATGTTACGCAGCCTTCTCAGTGGTGTACCTGTTTTCGTCTCCCTTCTTCCCCTTGACTTACTCTTCTGTGGATGGATGCAAGGGCCTAAGCATATAACATGGGGTATCAGAACATTCCATAACATAACACCTGAGGAGAATTGTGTCACCAAGTGTGTAGCTCAGGCATCACAGTCTGACTTTTCCAGCTTACTCACCGGTTTATGTTTAATAGCAGGCTTCCTGTCTGCATGTTTTTTTGTTACTGACACCTTCCTCGCAGTTAAAGGCACTCCATATTTACATGCTGGTGTGGTAATCTTGGCCGCAGGAGATGGAATGGAACCAGAGGCAGGATGCTTAGCTAGTCACAAGTAGAATAATCATCAAAATGACAAGCATAACATGAAATAGTCACTTGTAATGCTTATGGCTCAACTTTACAAAATGTACAGTATGACTGAATTTACAATTTCAGTAAGCTGAAAACTAGGCAAGGGAATTAATTTGGAAGCAGTCCAGTAAAAAAAAGTCTGTGGTTTGTGTATGTCTATAAGTAAGAGGTGGAGGTTCATTCTAGATTGCCTGCCAATCAACCACTTACCACAAATATTTTTTTTCAATGAGTCAAAAAGCTCCATTTATTAAAAGGAACACGCCACTGAACATTCATTTTACTCCATTCTATTTGGCAGTGTATATAAACGTTAAAAGTGCAAGTATCAATAGAGAATGCCTGAAAAAAAGTTAACACTGAATATGTATCAAATTAATGACATACCCTGTACAGCACCATCCTGAGAATTTGTGAGCCGTTTACACAATCACTGTGACATAGTGTGATCTGTAAGATGTCAATCTTCATTTTTTACTTATTTCCTGGTCTATTATGCAATGAAAACGTCATAAGGCATTGCTAAGTATTACCAAAATGTAGCTTTTTTAGAAGTTAGCACAACTACCCACGTCAGGTTTCATATTCTTCCTACAAAAATAGATTTACGGCAGAAGTAGCTAGCCAACGCACACAGCCTGCGAGTCTCCAAAATGCAGTCTATGACAACCCCAACCTGGCATAACGTTCGAAAACCCGTGATTCTAGTTGTGTGCAAGGTGCGTCCTTCACACACGTGATAATACATCATTCACGTTCTTCTCCTATTTTACTCTTCACTTTTTTGACAGGCTAGCTAGTTTACATTTTTTGACTGATTTGGACAGTTACTGTCATTTTCTGTTTTGTGTTGTAGTTCCGCTGGAGTAGAGGGTGGTCCCTCCAGCGGCGCACCTGTCACGTATCACAATCAGCACACTATTTAAGGACTTCCATGCCGACAAACCAATGTGGGATCATTCGCCATGCTCATGACCCTGTCTCCAAGTGTTTGAATTTTCTAGACGTCCCTTGTTCTTGCCACGTATTCGTATCGTCACGTTTTTTTTTAATTAGCTCATAGTAAGTTATCTTTGTTAAATTCTTAGGCTCAGTTTGTATTACGTATATGTGTTCTGGGTTTTCTTGTCTTTTCACGACAAGCAATTTCTGATTACATTTGTCCTCGCCTTTTGCAAACGTGTTTGATTTGTCTCGTTTTCCCCCCTCTAATTTCTACATTATTGATCGACTCAAAATGTAGCCACTTTAAAATGTTCAGCTTCTTGTATGTCGGCCTCCCCAGTGGGGCAGCCATATTGACCCAAACATTAGGTACACCCCAGATTTTTGTCTGCAGAAGGCTTCAAGGGGGACCCCACATTGGAGAGAACATGAGGGAAACCCCGGATTCTCATCCCTAGGTCTCCCCAATGGCGTGGCCATCTTGGCCAGAATACATTATGGATTCTTTTTTCGAGGGCTGTGTCTGAATGTGCACACTATTCCCTGTATAGTGCTCTATTAAGGGGTTACACCATTTTGTAGGGGTGCCCGAATGTCCAAGGAGGATAAATGTAAGGCATTTGATATTACCCATAATGCACTCGGCAAAGTAGTGAGTGTGGATGTTCAATTTAAATGTTTTTTTTTCCACGATAAATCGTGGGGAATCTTAACGTGCCGGTTCATCATGACAGATATGGTGGTAATATGATATGTGTCGAGTTGAAAGTAATGAGATGTCTGTTTGAATCGCCAAACAGAATGAGGGAACTACTTTAAAGTGCAGGAATATATAGTGAATGATGGGTTAAGGGTGGACATTCAGACACAGCCTAGGCTGCTCCAGGTGTGCGGCCATATTGGCCAAAACATATACACCTTGGATTGTGTCTGCAGATGGCCCCACTGGGGACGACATTTGGCCAAAACTTTCGGTACACCCCTGGTACCTTGCTGCAGGTCTCCCTACTGGGCTCACCATATAGGCCAAGCATGTCCAGCTCTGGGCCTGGAGGGCCGCCGTCCTGCCTGTTTTCCATCTCTCTCGGCTGCAACACACCTGATTCAGATGATCAGATCATCAGCCAGCTCTGAAGCAGCATTAAAACATTCCTGATTATTTGAAGCAGGTGTGTTGCTCCTGGGAGAGCTAGAAAACAGGCAGGACAGCGGCCCTTGAGGACCGACTTTGGACACCCCTGATATAGGCCAAAACATAGGTATACCCCGGATTCTTGTCTGCAGGTTATTCTCAGTGGGATGTCCATCTTGGCCAGAACATTAGGTACACCCCAGATTCAATGGAGCGGCCATATTGGCCAAAACAATAAGTACAACCCGGAATCTTGTGTGCAGGCCCCAGTAGGGCCTGCACACCTTGGGGCCTCGATTTTATTCTAGTCCAGACTTCTGACACACCTACTTTGCATAACCTATGTGTATGTATGTGAATATGTGCACAACCACCATACAGGCGTGATTCAGGGAAGTCCAAGGGTGGCCCGAATAATTTCTGGCTCATGGTGTTTTCATGGTATGTGAATTCCATAGAGATCCATTTTGAAAACATGTCACTTTGATTGTGAAGTTACTGTAACTGGCATAATGGATCTGGAACAGGGGTACCCAAACTTTTTTGACCGAGGATCTACTTTTCGATCAACCAACGTCCAGCGATCGACCAGTTACCGCAAACGCGCGCATATGCACGCAAGCCATGATGAGCAATGGCCTGACGCTGAGGCATGCAAAGCACTTAGGCAGCTTGTTAACGATTGTAGCTCACGTGTATCATTTTAAAATGCTTCTCTCGGCCCTCCAGATTCCCATTATTTGGCCGTCCCCTCGGTGAATTGTACAAAACAAACTCTGAATGAGAATAATGATCACGATAAAAGATATAGCGAAACAGCTCTGGCCACAAGCTGCAACTGCGAAGCGCTAACAATGTCCGGTGACGCAGTCACACGCCACGCTTTAACAAACAAATTTTTTATTTTCTTTTTGAAGTACTTTTTGTGAAAGTGAGACTGATAGAATGATTAGGGTGCAGTGTGCATGAACACAAAAAATACATAACTAAGATGCACAGAGACACAAATGTTTGTTTTTTTTTTTTTCTCTCTCTACACCCCTTGGATCGATTTGGGACCAGTCCTTGATCTACTGGTCGATCGCGATTGACATAATGGACACCCCTGATCTGGAAGTTATCACCAATGATGATTGCATGACTCATCTCCAGGCTTTTTTGAAGGGGCGTGTGTTTTTGCATTGGCTTTCTAATTAATACCTACAAACAATTTATTCAGAATACTGTGCTCTTAAGTAAATGCTTTGGAGACATTTTTTCTTAAATTGCAAGAGGAAACAGGCTGTATCCAAAACGCCAGATGAGCCTGTGCCTGCAAGCTATTAAACCTTGGACATCAACAGCGATGTCCGCGTTGGCGCTGCTTATTTCATTTCTGGTAAGTTATTGTGGCCATTTGTATTCGGTTAACCTCTATGTCTTCAAACATTGAGTAAGTGGGCAGGAAATATGGACCATCTCAGATTATTTTCAATGTGATGATTTTCATGCAATATTTCTTGTACGCACGGCGCAACAGAAGCAGGGTTGCTGGGCAACGTTGATACACTCAATGTTTTTTTTTTCTTGAGTTGATTAATGTCCACTGTTCCAACTCGCTTTTCTATTCATGTACCGGCTCCAAACATGTTCAGTCATGAGCACAGTACTCTGATCAAAATAATTTTATTGGATTTTTTAAGCTACCGTATTTTCCGCACTATAGGGCGCACCAAAAAGTCTGACATTTTCTTAAAAGGTCACCGAGCGCCTTAAAATCCGGTGCGTCTTGTGTCTGGTCATTACGGTAATACGTCGACTCCAAGATGGCTCCTTCATGGAGACATGCTTCCAAGCTTATAACTTGCTGTTGGTTCAGTGAACTGTGTCGCTGCTTTATTAAATAAGTTTGTGTTGCAGCTCCGAAAAAAAGGAGAGCTGTGGTGTTCATTTTTTGAAAGTCTCAACAAATACAGGTACGTCTTTGTCTGTCTCCGTGCCTTCTTCCGTTCGACTAGAGAGGCGTTCAAGACCGCCTCTGAAAAACGTAAACTAACGATTACTTCAATGAAAATACAAAATTTGAAAATAATACATCAAAACTGAAAATATCACAGAATATCAAAAAATAAATTCTATAGCCCCCCCACCCCCTACAGAATTTACATTGTGATTTCATCATTTGTGAATACACAACAAAGGAATAAATAACTACGACTGACATCTGATCGCACTGTTGGAGCTACGATCAAGGAAATGCCAATGCGTTTTTCGGAGGCGGTCATGAACGCCTCTCGAGTTGACCGGAAGAAAAGAAGGCACGGAGACGGACAAAGACGCACCTGTATTTGTTGAAAAAAGGAGAGCTGTGGTTGTGGTTTTATTTTTTTTTTTCAAACGCATAACTTATTAATGGTTTTCGCAGTCTCAACAAATACAGGTACTGTACGTCTTTGCCTGTCTCCGTGCCTTCTCTTCCGTTCCACTCGCGAGGCGTTCATGGCCGCCTCCGAAAAATGTAAATTAATTATTACTTCAATGAAACCACTAAGAAAATCAAGCGAGGAAATCACAAAATAAATTCTGTGGGGGGGATATAGAATTTATTTTGTGATTTCCTCGCTTGATTTTCTGTTTTAATGCATTATTTTCAATTTTCGTGGTTTCATTTAAATACAGTAATAGTTAATTTACGTTTTTCAGAGGTGGTCATGAACGCCTCTCGAGTTGAATGGAAGGAGCGTACCACCATCTAGTGGAGGCATTGTAGATTGCGCCTTATAATGCAAAGCATCCACTGTATGAAAAACATTTACACAATAGCCATTCATTGAAGGAGCGCCTCATAATCCAGTGCATCTTTTAGTGCGGAAAATACGGTAATACAACAATACATGTACTTCCAAAGTAGCCTGTTAGATGACTGGTGCACACTTCACTGACGATTAAAGTAAATTCTGAAATCCACTATGCAAGTTGAATTGAAATTCAAAGTGTGAGATACCTTCTAAATGGATGTCTATGGAATTCACCTGTCTCAAGAAAAGTCCCTGACCCAGGAATTAGGGTCACCCTCAGATGTCATCGAGTCACGCCTCATTGGTGTTGCGCACAAATTTACGTTACGCATGGTGGGTGTGTCACAAATCTGGATGGGAGAATGAGTGTACCTTGAACAAGTGCAAGGCAGACATGTTAAAATAAAAAATAATAATAAATTGCCAGCGCAAATGGGAGAATATGGCACTTCACCGAAAAAAAAAAATCTGTCGCTCTTTGCTTACCTACTGATCCCTGATGCACACCTACTTTATGCTGCTTGTGAATAAAGGTAGGATGGAATTCCTGAGCAATAACCTATATGAAAGAAGACTAAACAACAATTAATCTTAAATTAATTTAGACCTAGTTAGCTGTGCACTTACTTACCTTTGGTGTGAGGAACCTTTGGATCCTGCAAGAGAGGAAAGGTTTGTCTAGTATGGCGCGGACTGAAGGTCTTTCTCTCGGGTTGTGTTTAAAAAGTTGTGCCAAAAGGGAACGCAGTTCTTGGGAGTAGTGAAGAGAAACGGGATGATATGAGCCACGGATGATCTTCAGGACAAGGTTCTTCATATTTCCCGCCTCAAACTGAGCAGATGCAGATTCAAAACATCGTTAAAAAATGTTCACAAGCATACCGTATATCCTTGTTCCCCTCACATCTTCCCTTTGTGCAATATATATGTGGATATACTGAACTATTGGTAGCCCTCTGTTCATGAAAGAAAAGCACAACGTGGGCGCAAATAAATCTGACAAAAGCAATAAATGAAAACATTAATTCTGAAAATCGGGTATTGCTTTTGAATTGTGGTTCATCAGAATTTATTTGTCTGAGCTTCTTCACCCCTATGCACCTGCCTGGTGCCTCAGGTCTGCGGACCAGACGCTACTGGCAATGCTGAGAACGAAGCAGAGCCTCAGATGGGATCGAGCCTTTTCTGATGCTGGTCCATCCCTCCGTTAAATGTTGGTAAGCCCCTCTCTGTCCATTTTTAAAACTCGTTTGAAAACACATTTTATTCTTTGGCTTTCAAATACAAGACTGACAATGTTCTGTTGTTTTCTGATGTCTACTGTAGATACTGTCATCAATTTAGTTTTAATTTACTGTCTTCATTTTCTTTTGTTGTTGTTTTATTTAAGTGCTTTGTAACAGCTGTAGCTGTTGTGAAATGCACTACATAAATAAAGTTTTGATGCATTGTATTATTGAGTAGTTTTACCCATGAGTTTTAGATCACTATCCTGGATCAAGACAGACAATCTGCTCGTGAGACCAAGCTTTCTGCCACAACACACTAAAAACAGTTGGGTTATTTCATTAATTACATTTTTGGACTGTGTGGAGTCGAAATTTGGGGTTACTTCTTATGAGAAAGAATTGTTGGTTCAAAGTAAACATTTATTGGGTAATATGTCTGTAATGTTTTTGGTGGATCGAGTAGATTGGCAAGGAGCAGGAGACTCTCGCATTGAGTTCAGGTAAGATTGAGAGAAGTGAGTTTGCATAATTGTGCATTACACACTTTATTTTGCAATTATTAATTTCTTCGATGTTTGTATGTCAATCACATTGTACTTTGGCGCAGTTTTATTTTTAAAATGTGTGCTTATGAGAAAGTCATGACCACATGTAACTCAATGGCTACGAGCAACTTTGGTTGCTAACACAGCAAATCAAATAAAATACGCAGTGGTTATTTTTTGTGGTTATACCAATCCATATAAAAGAAGATTTATAATCAAAATGGGAAAGGAGCGGCGATGTGGGAATATTAAACAAACTTTGGAAACAAAATGTGGAAAATTTGTTTATAAAATTTTGAATTTTAATATTTATAGATGAATTGCATGCGGCCCAGTGGTCGACTGGATCGTGCGTCGGCCTCACAGTGGAGAGGTGCAGGGTTCGATTCTTCTGGCCTCCCTGTGTGGAGTGTTCTCCCATGCCCGCCTGAGTTTTCTCCAGGTACACCGGTTTCCTCCCATATGACAAAAACATGTGTGGTAGGTTCATGGAACACTAAATTGTCTATGTGCGAGTGTGAGCATGGATGGTTGTTCGTCTATGTGTTCCCTGTGATTGGCTGGCAACCAGTTCAGGGTGTCCCCTGCCTACTGCCCGAAGACAGCTGGGATAGGATCCAGTCCACCCCACAACCCTTGTGAAGATAAGCGGATCAGAAAATGGATGGATGGATGGATAGATTTATTGAAATGAAATGAGGTAGCAAATGGGATGGCAAGGAATTTGATACCCTGTAACACCGCATTATGTTTCTATAGTTTTGTAGTGTGAGTAAAGCCCCTAGGTACACATATGCATCTGATTAATCAAAGTCAGCATACATTCCAAGTATTTTTTTTTTATCTCACATCGTTGCGATACGCATTCTTGCACGTGCCATTATCGCGATCATGCAAATGTTTTTGACAGCCCTACTACGTGTCACCCTTTAAATAGTGTGGAAGGACACACCTTGGTCAAATGTGTCCCTTGAGTCAAATCAGTTTCGTTCTTTTCATAATTTTTGTCCAGGTCTGTTTCATTAATGTTTTTTTAAACAATTCACTAGACAAACCTTTCCTCTCTTGCAGGATCCAAAGGTTCCTCACACCAAAGGTAAGTAAGTGCACAGCTAACTAGGTCTAAATTAATTTAAGATTAATTGTTGTTTAGTCTTCTTTCATATAGGTTATTGCTCAGGAATTCCATCCTACCTTTATTCACAAGCAGCATAAAGTAGGTGTGCATCAGGGATCAGTAGGTAAGCAAAGAGCGACAGATTTTTTTTTTTCGGTGAAGTGCCATATTCTCCCATTTGCGCTGGCAATTTATTATTATTTTTTATTTTAACATGTCTGCCTTGCACTTGTTCAAGGTACACTCATTCTCCCATCCAGATTTGTGACACACCCACCATGCGTAACGTAAATTTGTGCGCAACACCAATGAGGCGTGACTCGATGACATCTGAGGGTGACCCTAATTCCTGGGTCAGGGACTTTTCTTGAGACAGGTGAATTCCATAGACATCCATTTAGAAGGTATCTCACACTTTGAATTTCAATTCAACTTGCATAGTGGATTTCAGAATTTACTTTAATCGTCAGTGAAGTGTGCACCAGTCATCTAACAGGCTACTTTGGAAGTACATGTATTGTTGTATTACCGTATTTTCCGCACTAAAAGATGCACTGGATTATGAGGCGCTCCTTCAATGAATGGCTATTGTGTAAATGTTTTTCATACAGTGGATGCTTTGCATTATAAGGCGCAATCTACAATGCCTCCACTAGATGGTGGTACGCTCCTTCCATTCAACTCGAGAGGCGTTCATGACCACCTCTGAAAAACGTAAATTAACTATTACTGTATTTAAATGAAACCACGAAAATTGAAAATAATGCATTAAAACAGAAAATCAAGCGAGGAAATCACAAAATAAATTCTGTGGGGGGGATATAGAATTTATTTTGTGATTTCCTCGCTTGATTTTCTGTTTTAATGCATTATTTTCAATTTTCGTGGTTTCATTTAAATACAGTAATAGTTAATTTACGTTTTTCAGAGGTGGTCATGAACGCCTCTCGAGTTGAATGGAAGGAGCGTACCACCATCTAGTGGAGGCATTGTAGATTGCGCCTTATAATGCAAAGCATCCACTGTATGAAAAACATTTACACAATAGCCATTCATTGAAGGAGCGCCTCATAATCCAGTGCATCTTTTAGTGCGGAAAATACGGTAATACAACAATACATGTACTTCCAAAGTAGCCTGTTAGATGACTGGTGCACACTTCACTGACGATTAAAGTAAATTCTGAAATCCACTATGCAAGTTGAATTGAAATTCAAAGTGTGAGATACCTTCTAAATGGATGTCTATGGAATTCACCTGTCTCAAGAAAAGTCCCTGACCCAGGAATTAGGGTCACCCTCAGATGTCATCGAGTCACGCCTCATTGGTGTTGCGCACAAATTTACGTTACGCATGGTGGGTGTGTCACAAATCTGGATGGGAGAATGAGTGTACCTTGAACAAGTGCAAGGCAGACATGTTAAAATAAAAAATAATAATAAATTGCCAGCGCAAATGGGAGAATATGGCACTTCACCGAAAAAAAAAAATCTGTCGCTCTTTGCTTACCTACTGATCCCTGATGCACACCTACTTTATGCTGCTTGTGAATAAAGGTAGGATGGAATTCCTGAGCAATAACCTATATGAAAGAAGACTAAACAACAATTAATCTTAAATTAATTTAGACCTAGTTAGCTGTGCACTTACTTACCTTTGGTGTGAGGAACCTTTGGATCCTGCAAGAGAGGAAAGGTTTGTCTAGTATGGCGCGGACTGAAGGTCTTTCTCTCGGGTTGTGTTTAAAAAGTTGTGCCAAAAGGGAACGCAGTTCTTGGGAGTAGTGAAGAGAAACGGGATGATATGAGCCACGGATGATCTTCAGGACAAGGTTCTTCATATTTCCCGCCTCAAACTGAGCAGATGCAGATTCAAAACATCGTTAAAAAATGTTCACAAGCATACCGTATATCCTTGTTCCCCTCACATCTTCCCTTTGTGCAATATATATGTGGATATACTGAACTATTGGTAGCCCTCTGTTCATGAAAGAAAAGCACAACGTGGGCGCAAATAAATCTGACAAAAGCAATAAATGAAAACATTAATTCTGAAAATCGGGTATTGCTTTTGAATTGTGGTTCATCAGAATTTATTTGTCTGAGCTTCTTCACCCCTATGCACCTGCCTGGTGCCTCAGGTCTGCGGACCAGACGCTACTGGCAATGCTGAGAACGAAGCAGAGCCTCAGATGGGATCGAGCCTTTTCTGATGCTGGTCCATCCCTCCGTTAAATGTTGGTAAGCCCCTCTCTGTCCATTTTTAAAACTCGTTTGAAAACACATTTTATTCTTTGGCTTTCAAATACAAGACTGACAATGTTCTGTTGTTTTCTGATGTCTACTGTAGATACTGTCATCAATTTAGTTTTAATTTACTGTCTTCATTTTCTTTTGTTGTTGTTTTATTTAAGTGCTTTGTAACAGCTGTAGCTGTTGTGAAATGCACTACATAAATAAAGTTTTGATGCATTGTATTATTGAGTAGTTTTACCCATGAGTTTTAGATCACTATCCTGGATCAAGACAGACAATCTGCTCGTGAGACCAAGCTTTCTGCCACAACACACTAAAAACAGTTGGGTTATTTCATTAATTACATTTTTGGACTGTGTGGAGTCGAAATTTGGGGTTACTTCTTATGAGAAAGAATTGTTGGTTCAAAGTAAACATTTATTGGGTAATATGTCTGTAATGTTTTTGGTGGATCGAGTAGATTGGCAAGGAGCAGGAGACTCTCGCATTGAGTTCAGGTAAGATTGAGAGAAGTGAGTTTGCATAATTGTGCATTACACACTTTATTTTGCAATTATTAATTTCTTCGATGTTTGTATGTCAATCACATTGTACTTTGGCGCAGTTTTATTTTTAAAATGTGTGCTTATGAGAAAGTCATGACCACATGTAACTCAATGGCTACGAGCAACTTTGGTTGCTAACACAGCAAATCAAATAAAATACGCAGTGGTTATTTTTTGTGGTTATACCAATCCATATAAAAGAAGATTTATAATCAAAATGGGAAAGGAGCGGCGATGTGGGAATATTAAACAAACTTTGGAAACAAAATGTGGAAAATTTGTTTATAAAATTTTGAATTTTAATATTTATAGATGAATTGCATGCGGCCCAGTGGTCGACTGGATCGTGCGTCGGCCTCACAGTGGAGAGGTGCAGGGGTCGATTCTTCTGGCCTCCCTGTCCTCCCATATGACAAAAACATGTGTGGTAGGTTCATGGAACACTAAATTGTCTATGTGCGAGTGTGAGCATGGATGGTTGTTCGTCTATGTGTTCCCTGTGATTGGCTGGCAACCAGTTCAGGGTGTCCCCTGCCTACTGCCCGAAGACAGCTGGGATAGGATCCAGTCCACCCCACAACCCTTGTGAAGATAAGCGGATCAGAAAATGGATGGATGGATGGATAGATTTATTGAAATGAAATGAGGTAGCAAATGGGATGGCAAGGAATTTGATACCCTGTAACACCGCATTATGTTTCTATAGTTTTGTAGTGTGAGTAAAGCCCCTAGGTACACATATGCATCTGATTAATCAAAGTCAGCATACATTCCAAGTATTTTTTTTTTATCTCACATCGTTGCGATACGCATTCTTGCACGTGCCATTATCGCGATCATGCAAATGTTTTTGACAGCCCTACTACGTGTCACCCTTTAAATAGTGTGGAAGGACACACCTTGGTCAAATGTGTCCCTTGAGTCAAATCAGTTTCGTTCTTTTCATAATTTTTGTCCAGGTCTGTTTCATTAATGTTTTTTTAAACAATTCTGTTAAACCAAACTTGAAAAGCAATGTCCGATTTTCCCAGGTTTATTTAAAAATATATATTTGAATTACCGTATTTTCTGCACGATAAGCCGCACCGAAAAGTCTTCCATTTTCTTAAAAGCTCACGGCACGCCTTAAAATCCAGTAGGCCTTATGTATGGTCATTACGGTAATATGTCAACCCCAAGATGGCTCTTTGATGGAGACATGCTTACAATGTTATAACTTGTTGCTGGTTCAGTGAACTGTGTCGCTACTTTATTAAATACGTCTTTGTTGCAGCTCCGAAAAAAGGAGAGCTGTGGTGGTGTTTTTTTAAAACGCACACTTTATTAATGGTTTTCACAGTCTCAACAAATAAAGGTACGTCTTTGTCTGTCTCCGTGCCTTCTCTTCTTCTCTTCATGACCGCCTCCGAAAAACGTAAATTAACGATTCCTTCAATGAAACTACGAAAATTGAAAATAATGCATCAAAACAAAAACAAAATCAAGCAAGGAAATCACAATTTAAATTCGATAGCATCACTATAGAATTTATTTGTGATTTCCTCGTTTGTGACTACAGTACACAACAAAGGAATAAATAAACACTTCTGAGACAGTCCAGTCTCCTCCAATTTACTGACATCTTATCATTCTGTTGCTGCTACGCTCAAGGACATGCCAAAATAAATTCTGTCGGGTGGCTTTAGAATTTATTTTGTCATTTTCTGTTTTGATGCATTAATGTATTTTCAATTTTCGTAGTTTCATTGAAGTAATCGTTAATTTACTTTTTTGGAGGCGGTCATGAATGCCTGAGTCTAGGAAGAAGAGAAGGCATGGAGACGGACAAAGACATACCTGTAGCTCGATCTAGTGGATGCATTGTAGATTGCGCCTTATAGTCCAGTGCGTGCAATACAGTAAATATTCCCATCCCCGGAATTCTGTGAAAAGGAATTTCCTTCACACGGAACAAAAACCTATGCATTAACATTTTGACTACGATATTACATGTTACTGGAACTTACGTAAGCGGAAATTCCACGACCCGTAACCCGGATTGAGACGTCATACCGCGGGAGCTTAAATACACGCAACGCCCACCCGATGCTACGGAAAGACATGACGCTGAGACACATTTTCACTTCGCGTTTTTCGATCAGCAGATTCAAAACGACGTGTAAGTGAGTTTTTATTGGCGTGCGTTTTACTGTAATTGTGAATGATTTACGTCCTGTAGAACGCGGCACTAGCTTAAAAGCAGCACCCACTCGACACGACCGAACAAAGGTGTTCGCTTCGCCGTTTTCATTCATCAGATTCGAAACGAAGACGTGTAAGTGACTTTTTATTGGCGTGCGTTTTACTGCAATTGAGAAAGATTTTAACTTTATTCACTTACATTGTGTAGATCATGGCATCGAAATGTAGAAGAACTGTAATGACTGTAGCGGAGCGAGTGAAATGCATCCGTTTGAGCGAGGCTGGACACAAAGTTAAAAACATCCAGCAGACACTTGGAGTCGGAAATCTACGAAACTTTAAAAAACAAGGCATCGATTCAACTCCTGATGACAAGCCACCATCCAGCGAGGAAGCAATGCGAATGGCAACAAAAATCCGTCAGTATGCACAAGAATTACCAGACATCGGTGATCAACGAGACAGTTACTTGCAACTTGCAAGAAAACTGTATGACACGCAGGCAAACATTGTCATAAACCAAAGAATGCATCCAACAAAACAATCCAAAATAGACACATTTTTTTCCCAAGACAGAAAAAAATAAACATTAAAATTCTGTATGTATTTTACTGTTTTGCAGTTTTTGTTATATAAACAGTTTTTGGACAGTATATTTTTGTATTTTATTGATTGTGTTGTTACACGTGCATTTTGTCAACATACTTGCAGGTTCATAAAAGACATGTACCATGCTCATTTCCCAAATGAGGAATTTCTGTTATCAGGACAAATTGGACAGCGCAAACACGAGTCCGCACTAGAGAATATTTACTGTATATGAAAAAAAATTACAAAATAGGTCATTCATTGAAGGTGCGCCTTTTAGTGTGGAAAATACGGTACTTTATTTCAGATTAATGTTATTTGTGTGACCACTGTACGAACAATTTTGTCCATGTGCAAATACAGTACATATTAACTCAGCCAGAATACTTACAGCATGCTTCAGGGTGCACATTTCATATAGGACACAGCCCAGAGCCCAAATATCACTAAAGAGGTAGAAAAAAGAGAGAGGATAAGGATGACACAAAAGGCAGTACTAATAACACATACAGGGTGGGTTTGCATGCATTCAGTAATGTTCCAGTATCTAATTGCCATATACTGTATTCCTTTCTCACTGATTTGATTGAAAAAAAAATACGATAAAGCAAGATCGGCTTTGCATCCTTCTTATTACCCACATCACGCTCACGTTCCAAAACCTCCACAGTATCCCAAATACAGACTCACAGAACTGCTACACCACCACCTGCCATTCTTCTCATTCAAACTGTCTTTCCCACCTACCCATGAACCGGTATAAAACCTGAGGAGACAGAGACTCCATTGTTTCCCCATCCCACTGGCACTCACTTCCCCAACACACCTACACAGATCTAGAGATCCCAAAATCATTTAATATGTTTACATGAAGTCATTTGAAAATAATTAGAAAATGGATGGACAAAGAAATTTCATGTTCAAACTGATAAACTTTATTGTTTTCAGCAAATAATTATCAAATTAGTATTTTATGGCTGCAACACATTCCAAAAAGGTGGGACAGGGTCATATATAGACCACTATATTACATCACCTTTTCTTTTAAGAATCTAGCGCGGCACTTTAAGAGAGAGAAGCAGAGAGACAAAGAACAACAATGATGGCTGGATAATAGACAGAGACAGGAAGGAGTTCTTTGAATTGTCTTTGCAAGAATTTAGAACAGTACGTGTTGTGATGAGGCGACTTCTGTTTTTTTGCGAACCAGGGTCTCTCATGGCCAAAACTATTGACGGCCTCGAAACGAAAAAAAAAAAAAAAAAAAGTCAGCGAGAGAGAAGCCCTGCCCGACCCGACCCGAACCTGAAGCAATAATTCACATTTTAGGCCCGACCTGACCCGAAATTCGCCCGATCTTACCTCTAATTCAGAGTGACATGACAAGCTGCTGGTCATTCATGACTCATTTAAGTGTAGTTACATACATAACAGTCGGTCTATGACGTTTCTCCAGACCGCTCGAAGTGGTGCTTAAAGCAAGAAATGACCCATACCAGCGAAGTCATGAGGAATCCCATACACCAACCTCATTGAGTAGCCAAAAACCACGACCAGAGCAAAGGGAGTGGAGACATGCTCACTACAAAATCTGGCGAAAGGGCTAGGCGACAACCAGAAGGAAGCAGAAGATGTCCTCCTTTCAGAGCAGCCCAAGACACTGACTGCAACACTCCTGGTAGATGACAACGCACCCCGATGGCGGGGTTATTTCAATGCAAAAAACACCGTCTTATATTCGAGCCAATATGGTAATACATCACGTGCGACTTGATTTGATGCTCAAAAGCTTGCACTTATTGCCAATGTTTAAAAAAAAATGAGAGCTGCTGTAAAGGCAGCCACTCTCACGGCGCTATCTTGTTATTTTATGAACAGAAAAAGTGTTCACCAATTGGGTGATCGCTCACGATGCTGTTTGCCTTGGACATTTTCAAAGGATTTTAAAAGCCGACAAAAGCAAACGTCTTTGCATCAGTTCTTTAAGCAAACATCCTTGCATCAGTTCTTTACAAAACCCCAGGCGAAAACCACTTCTGAGAGAGAACATGAAGTAAAGAGGGCAAAAAAAGATGAGGACGCAGTTAAAAGCTAAATGACCATTTTTCTTCTTTACTCTTTGTTTTTTACATGATGCAAAGCTCTCATTTATTGCCCAATATTCTAATTGTAACATGTATTTCTTACATATTTTGATGCATTTTTATGCTTTTGGAAACATTTATGTCGAAATTTTTTTTGGGGAGGGGGCTTGAAACGAATTAGGGTATTTACATGGAAAATACATTTCTTCCACAACCAATTAATTTCGTAAGTAGGGGTACCACCGTACAAACAAAGATGCATTGTATTATTTTATCTGTCTTGAGCTGAGCCACTGCCACCAGAATGAACAACTATACAGGAAACTGAATCATAACACATTGTTACTGTACATAAATCTCGGGTGAAAAATTAAGAGTAAAATTAATTAAGAGTCAATAAAAATGAATAAATAATGACACAAACGAATAGTACTGCTTCGGGAAAGAATAAACTAACAACAAACCTGTAATTATTATTCACAAATTTTTTAAAATGCCCTCAAGGCATGTTGGGTAAGCCTTCAAACTATACAATCATAGCAATTTTTATTTTGAGCCTCATCAAAACACAAAGAATAGGAAACTGACAACCGCAGATTTTCTTTTCTTCGCTGGGCTACTTATGTCACCTGCAGCGGGGTTGTCGGCGGGTCGAGGCGAGACGCTGCTGCAAGTTTAGCGACGATCTGTTCGTGCCTGCAGTTTTGCTCAAATTCAGGAATCACAGCCTTATTTCACCTCCATGGGGGCAAATAAGTTAAAGTTTGTACAAGTATCGTTCTCATGAAGGTATCACAAGGAGTAATTAACAGAGCGAAAGCTGGAGAAGCCATGCTAATTGCGAAGCTAACATAATGTCATCATGAAAGACTGGAAATAAAAGTACTTGGGTGCCTGACCACACTTTACGGAGGTCTCACTGTAACTGTGTTCAAGCAGAGCATGTCCAACTTTGATTTGCAAAATATCAGGCAATTTAATATGATATAATATAATGAGGCCGATCCCCCCCCCCCTTTTTTTTTTTGGAAACTGAACACACCTGGGTTTGACATCAAATGATGAACCCAACTCAAGAAATAAGATAAGATAAGATAAGAAAACCTTTATTAGTCTCGCAATGGAGAAATTCCCAATTCACAGCAGCAAAAATAAACACTACAGCTCATATTTCCAGGTATTGACATCTGGATTATATTCATTTAGAACAGTGGTGGCCAAACTATGGCTGGGGGTTTCGGCACAGCAGCCATTTTTCAGCAGCCCGCGACATAACAAAAAAAGAAAAAAAAACTTAAGGATGACATTTGTTGACATGGGCCACAAGATTAGTTAAAAAAGGTAAAAATGGGCAGAGTGCGAAGGGAGGTTGTCAGAAAAATAGGAGCTATTACTATTAATAAATGTGTTTATAAACTGTCGAACATTTAATTATATTCGACGATACAAATAGAACATTTATACTTAAAAGAACAACAATTTATCTTCAAAACACTGAAGTCAGTAAAGATATCATGTTTTCCGCGCTATAAGATATAAAAGCATTCAATTTCCTCAAAAGCCGTCAGTGCGCCCTCTAGTCTGATGCCCCGAATATGAAGAGTTTGTAACTCTCTTTATATTCCCCATTGAATTGTTTCCCTGTTAGTGTTCCTATGCCATCTAGTGATGATTATTAGCAGGAACCAATTGTAAGCTAAAAGGGTTCTGCCCGACAATAATTAACATGAACATTCGCCAACACATACTGAGACAACTACTTTGTGAGCTCTGCGTAGTCATTATGAAACAATGATAATACCAAAAGAATAGTTAACTAACTCAACAAAGAAAGAAGGAGCCAGGCAAGACTTTTGAGGATATTTAGCCCCTTGTGGATGTGAGGCCACAAGGTGTGTGTGCCTTTTCGTTGAATCAATTGTCTTCATAACATTTGTCTTTCATTTATTGTTTTGTAACGCCAATTGTATTTATGTTTCATATCTGTGTTTGTGACCAGTTCTCACAGGTTGCCAGGAATAAACCCTGTATTTTTATGGACTTCATGTCATGCTTCATGCTACATTCAGAGGGAGCTACATATGGATCAATATTCTGATTTCTTGAACGTAGTATTTCGAATGTAGCATGCTTTGTTACAGCTGCAGTAGTTGCGAAGGCTCTATATAAATAAAGCCTTCATGATTAAGTGTTTTTTTTTTCCCGTGCAGTGCATTCTGTAGAGCAGGGGTGCCCAACCTTTTTTGACCTAAGATCTACTTTTCGTTTAACCAACGTACCGCAATCGATTCACGCATGCACAACACACTTACAGACGCATGCCGACCTATGCGGAGGCATGGGACGCACTTTTGCAGCATTTTTGACTATCGTAGCTCACGTTTACCGTTTTGAAAATGCTTTTCAAGGCCCTCCAGATTCTCTTTGCCAGTACACTTAGTGAATTGTACTTGAAACGGCTTTTTTTTTTTGCAGCAGCAGCCACTTGCCGTGCATCCCGCCCTGCTAATGGAAACGCGTGTCGCAGGTTACGATGCAAATCTTCGCTGACAGAAACGTTGAAATGTAATATTTATTCTACACATTTTTACAGCATTGGGAAAAGTTAAGAATGTTTGTGTCATGTTTTTACTCCTACAGAAACCTTATTTAAAACAAAAAAAGAAATTTCCCTCCGACATCTTTTTCCATTTTAAAACATATTTTATAAAGCTCCAGGGTGCCACTAGATGGTGCTAAAGAGCCGCATGCGGCTCTGGAGCCCCGTGTTGCCGACCCCTGATCTAGTGGATGCATAAAGCACCCTCAGCCACTATTGTAGCTTCTATTCCAGTGGTTCTTAACCTGGGTTCGATCGAACCCTAAGGGTTCGGTGAATCGGACTCAGGGGTTCGATGGAGCCTCTGCCATGGAGGTTAAGACATACCTGACTCAACATGTCAATTGGTTACGACACACCCGCTTGGCCATCACTGGCTGCAGATGATCACATTCCATTGCTTGTCCAATCAGTGCTGCCGGAAATTTTGTTCGCTCAGTAGTCAACGTGTGACTGTCGTGATAGTACGTCCTAAAATTTAAAAAAAATAAAAAAACTTATACCGTATTTTCCACACTATAGGGCGCACCAAAAAGTCTTCAATTTTCTTAAAAGCTCACCGAGCGCCTTAAAAGCCGGTGCGTCTTTTGTATGGTCATGACGGTAATACATCGACTCCAAGATGGCTCCTTCCTGGAGACATGCTTCCAATGGTATAACTTGCTGTCGGTTCAGTGAACTGTGTCGCTGCTTTATTAAATAAGTTTTTTGTTGAACGGAATAAGAGAAGGCACGGAGACGGACAAAGACTCACCTGTATTTGTTGAAAAAACAGAGATGAAAGTGGACTTTTCTCAAAATTCCGGGGAAAAAAAAGTACACATATATATATATATATACATACACACACACACACACACACACGCACTTGGCCGATCACGCATGAATTAGTTTATACAAAACGCTATTCAAATACTCGACATTCAATGATTAATCTTCCTTTTGTGTACACACGTGTACCCTTTGTGGCTTCCGTTCGGGCCGAAATTTCGAAATCTCCAAGATATGGCAAGGCCATGAGAATGTGAGGCGAGGGTATTACTGTTGTGGCGACGCCACTCAAGCTAAGCGAGCCTCAGCAGTAGATGGTCCGCTGCGTCTTTTATTCGTTCCACTGGGGTTTAGCAGGTGTGTTTATAAAGAGACGAAAATTGTTTGGGGACTATCCAACACGTTCTAATTGAGATGGTATAACCCAAGAGGCAAAATGACGCTTGCTACTGTTGTTGCGAGTTGCCATTCGTTCTACTAAACCATTAGTCAAACGTCATCATGTCTTCTGTCGTTATTTCTCAAACAAAAATCTCTTTACTGTTACTAGTGTTAGTGCCTCAATATGGCTACGCTCGTGAAAGCAATACAACGAACTCAAACGCGTCTTCGTTCAATGTTCAATGCAACTAATATCTGGATTAATTTAATGCAAATTTTCCTCAATTCTCCGGAAAAATTTTCATAAAAATTTGAAAAACCCGGAATTCCGGGAAAATCCGGAGGACTTTCATCTCTGAAAAAAGGAGAGCTGTGTTTTTTTTTTTTTTTTTTAAACGCACACTTTATTAATGGTTTTCACAGTTTCAACAAATACAGGTACTGTACATCTTTGGCCGTCTCCGTGCCTTTCTTCGTTCCACTCGAGAGGCGTTCATGGCCGCCTCCGAAAAACGTAAATTAGCTCTTACTTCAATGAAACCACTAAGAAAATCAAGCGAGGAAATCACAAAATAAATTCTGTAGGGGGGATATTGAATTTATTTTGTGATTTCCTCGCTTGATTTTCTGTTTTGATGCATTATTTTCAATTTTCGTAGTTTCATTTAAGTACAGTAATAGTTAATTTACGTTTTAGAGAGGCGGTCATGAACGCCTCTCAAGTTGAATGGAAGGAGCGTAGCACCATCTAGTCTTGTAGATATTGCGCCTTATAATGTCCAATGTACGAAAAAAATTTACAAAATAGCCATTCATTGAAGGTGCGCCTCATAATCCAGTGCATCTTTTAGTGCGGAAAATACGGTACTTATGTCTTGAAATTTTATTTACTTTTTTTCTGTTTTTAATAAATGCGTTTTTTATGTCTTGAATTTGTAAAAAGTCATATTTTAGTTTTTCACAAATGAAGGGTTCGGTGAATGCGAATATGAACTGGTTGGGTTAAGAACCACTGTTCTATTCTATGTGCCTGACTTATAATGCAGTGCGCCCAACATATAAGAACAGTTAAAATCGGCCATTCATTGAAGGTGCACCAAATACGGTAGTTAAAAAAGGTGAAGGTGGGCAGAGTGAGAAGGGAGGTTGTCAGAAAACTGGTGCTATTACTACTAATAAATTTGTTTATATACTGTTGAACTTTTCTCTATATTTGAAGATACAAATAAACCGTTTATGATTAAAAGAAGAACAAATTATCTTCACAACACTGTAGTGAATAAAGAGAATTCAATTTTAGAGGCAAAAATAGTTTCTTCCACTTTGTGCTCTATGGCGGATTTATGAAGTCATCACATTGATGATCCTAAAGTAACTGTTTGAAGAACGTTGACTTTACTACAGTTTGTTCTTTTCTTGGGTTCTGAATGTGGAGATGGGATTCAGCTGCTATTTCGTACAGAGCTGGATCTCCTCTATTCTATGGGAGACAGATGGCTCTTGGCCACCCCAAAAATCCTCAACAATTTGCCTTAACCTGCAATTGGCTTGCAACCAGTTCAGGGTGTGTATAATTGATTTCTTGACCGATTTTAGCGTGTTTCAAAAAGTTGAAGAATTTTAAAGTGGCCCTTTCATCCTTCCATTTTTCTGTATGCAGCAATAACAATATTGCAATAACAAGCAACTATGATAAATAAAGACATGCCATATAAGTATCACAAGACTTTCCATAATGTAAAGGTACTATTACAATACAATACAATACATGCTGATTTATATAGCGCTTTCACAACAGCGGCAGCTGTAACAAAGCGCTTGTGCAGTCGTACCACCCAAGGACGGATGTGAGGCAATGTGCAAGTATCGAGCAGAGTACAACTTTACGTGTGCAATTATACAGAAAGTCCCTGAGCGCTTTAAAGTGTCTGGTGCTGTGGAATATCGCTCAATGACAATTGTTCAAGTATGTACTGTACAGAGCTGGAGCTCCAATGATCCCTGCGGTAATACTGTTCCACAAGAGTGTGCAAAAATGCAGAGTCACTGTAGATTTGAGTTACTGTTTAGGGAGTTAATGGCGAGAGGGAAGAAGGTGTTTGAATGTCTGCTGGTTTTGGTGCACATGGTTCGGTAGAGCTTGCGTCATGGTGGTAGCTGGAAACGGCGGTGGGCAGGTTGTGTATACGAAATTTCAGTGTGACATCTTAAAAAAAAAAAAAAGTTTTTTATGATTAATAAGCTTTTTACAATTCTATTTTCAATTGTAGTAAACAAAGCAAGTCTATTAAACTACATTAATCAGATCTCAAAAGTCAAAATTTAAATTTACTTTTGTTTTACAAACCAACAAATAACATGGCAGATAGATTGGATTTGATAGTTTAAGCACAGGTAAAAATTACTTTCTAATTCGTGCAATGTAATTATTCTACAAGAAATGTCTTCGCCTGCGTGCATTTTTTTATTTCTTGTATCCGCTTCTGCTGATGAAACGATGCCAATTTGTACCTTTGGGACTATTTGCATTGCTTTGCCGTCTTTCTCCCTATTATTGATAAGTGAAAACAATATTTGTCAGAAGTGGATTTGAGATGTGTCCTGCATTGACGCCAGATAGTAATCGAACTTGCGGTTTCCGCGTCGTGTTTAGCCATGTTAGCTAGTCGGCTGTCACTTGCAGGGAGCTGTGGCAGCACAAGATTATTATCACCATCTAACACCGAAACCAAACAGCAAAAAACAAGGACGTTGGGCGCTGTGCAAAGTGGAGACTCATTGTTTTATTTTTATTTTATTCAATGATGTACTTGTAAAACGATTCGCAATACAAATAAAGTCTTAGCACTTTATTTGTGCTAAGACTTTAATCAGTTGGCATGCTATTGCTCATCTAATTTAGTATTTCGTCACAAATAACACTGTCACGTCAAATCTTTTTAGAATCGATTATCCTATCCATGATTCCATCCAACAATGGAGTAATCGATTGTTTTAATGTGTTCTGTCTACGGCAGAAACAAAGGAATTGGTCTTACTGTCTCCAAAACATTTGAAGAGGTGTTAACAAATCAATCAAGTCAAAACCTAATCTTGTAGGAATTCCAGTTCAGTGTTAAAATAAAAAAAATAAAAAAAAAAAAGGATAAATATGCAGTGGTGATCCATTACCTTTTGTTGTTGTATGGTTTATTTTCACAGATCTCTGGTGAAAGATAATAAGGGGTTCCAATGCATGTTCTTGCAAGTTCTACCGTGCTGAAAAAAAAGTTACAGAAAAGACAAACACACTTTGAAATGTATGAAATGATTTCCAAATCAAATTTTCATTTTCCTTGACAGTTCTGACTGTATACCTGTTCAGCACCCTTGCAATCCCAAAGTCCCCAAGTTGCACAGTCCCATCTTTTGTCAAAAATATGTTCTACAAAAAGACAGTATGAATACAATCATTACATTTAATGGTGTCAATGAACACAAAAGGTCAAAGAAAAGTACAGTTGTGTGGTTCATGGCACCTGTGATTTGATGTCCCTATGAAGGATTTTTCTATCATGGATGTGCTTTAGTGCTAAGCAAATCTGCACAAACCAATCTAGGATCTAGAGGGGAAGAAATTTTGAAGATAAATGTATTGAAAGTCACATTTTTCATTCATCATCTGTTTTGCATCACGTTTTGCACACTTTAATTTGGAACAACAATTGATCTGCCCTGAACATTCATGACCAGTGTTCATATTTTGTAACTCACTTGCTCCTCCGTGAAAAGCATTCCTCTCTGAGAATTAATTTTCTTAAAGAGATCTCCACCCTCACAGTAGTCCATCACAATATACAAACAGCCCCCCTCTATAATGTCAAATGCCAGGAGAAAAAATTATTTTAAGTAACAATTGTAATTGATGATGCATAATTATTTCATGTTTACAGCTAACTCAAGCATACCTTCAAAAGACTCCTTATACTGGACAATGTTTGGATGACTCATGTTTGCAAGAACTGCAACTTCTTTCCGAGATTCGTGTCTCTCTTTATCTGACATCTGGTAAGATATAGTATGGATCGATATTCAAGTTGTAAAATGTATATTAACATGTAACAGGGGAACCTGATGAATTGTATTTCTTACCCCGGATATGCTGACCTCCTTGATGACATATTGGTGGCCATCCTTTTTGGCTTTGACAAGGACTGCCTTTCCAAATGAACCTTCCCCAATTTTTTTCACCTGATCATACTTGTCCATGTTAATGGATAGAGTGGCATGTCACACGGCGTCTGCAAATAAACTACGAAAATTTAAGTTAGGAATATCAACCAAAGAAATAATCAAGAAGAAAAAAGCTACTAATTCACGGCTACAGAACAACTTTAAAATTGATTGGTTCCGTGTTACTAATCCGAATTTTGGTCAGGTTTCGCTCTGAAAACACACAGCAATTACATCCCTGAAATGCAAAAAAAAAAAATCTCGAGTGATTAGCAAGACAGCTACTGTGAAGCTTACAGGTTAGCACACGAGGATGGTGGAAAATACCCCGTCATCATGAAAACCCCAGCACAAGAACACAACCATGTAAAATGTACAGATACGTTTCTGTTGAACGGTGTTACAAGATAGTTATGCGAGTCATATCTATCTTACCATTAACTATTCTATCGAGCTGACATCGCCTTGTTCTGCTGCAACGCTTGAGTTCTACCTAGCGGTGTGTCAAAAGCTTCGTTCTTATTGGCCATGGTCAACTTTGGCAATATTCTACTGGTGCACATGACTGTCCGTCATTTTCGAAGGCAAATAAAACATTGGTTCCCACCCACACAACATGGCCGTTTTTGTGAACATTCTCCATAGCAACCAAACGCCGAATTGGGAACCACAGGTCCAGATTTCCAACACGGTTAACCTAACTGATACCCATAACATGATATTTTTAACAGAGAAATCGTTAACACCAAAGGGATACATTTAAAATGTTGTATTTAAATTATTATATGTATTTTTTGTTATGGTCGTGCAATGATGATAATATCGATGCAACTATTAAGAGGGAGATTTTTATTTTGGCAGTATTGTCTCACCACCAAGGAGCTCAAAGATACCAATTAACAGGCACACCTGAATGGAAATGTGCAGGTACTAGTGATGTGTCGTTCGCGAACGAACCCGCTCTTAGAGCCGGCTCTTTGAAGTGAACGACATGAGCCGACTCCTAAGAGAGAGCTGCTTTAATGGGAGCCGACTTTTTTATTCCTCCTGTTTTTTCCCCCTTTCGGTTAAAGCCGCACGTGATTGGTCAAGATCCGTGGTAGAAGAGGGAGGGGAGGGTTGCACACTCACACACACACACACACACACACACACACACACACACACACACACACACGCACGCACGCACGCACGCGCGCGCGCACACACAGACACGCG
>NW_017805157.1:16487-25137 GCF_001891065.2 Hippocampus comes | reverse complement strand
CACGCCCACACACACACACGCGCGCGCGCGCTTCAGTGAAGAGAAGGGGGAGGAGTCAGAGACACAGCAGCACACTGTGAGCAGCACACGAACAGGAGAGACAGGGAGACGAGAGAGCTCGATAGCGCTACAGTACAGAGAAAAAACTACACGGTGGAAAGTGGAAAGGTGAGAAAATGGATAGGAAACGCAGTGAAATTTGGACTGATTTCAACTTAATTGATAGTTCAAAGGCAGCGTGTAGACTGTGCAAGGTTAAAATATCCAATATCAAATTTTAATTTATAATTTGTTGTGTGGTAATCAAAGCTTACTTATGTTGTTTTACTGTAAATATTTAAACACTTATAAATATGCACAATCAGAGATTGGAACTTTTTGTTGACCTTGTTTTAAGATGGGTCTTTGTTTTTGTACTTTGTAATTTATTTTTTTGTAGCACTCCATGTTGCACGCCATGTTGAGTATGTTCAGAAGAATATAAATAAAGCCATATAAATAATAAATATTTGATATACTGTATATTTTTTACATTCGTAATTCATTTTACACATAATTTTACATTATTTTTGGTAGTAAACGAATTTAAGCAACAAAAAAACTGAGGAGCCATTTGGGAGCCGAAAGAGCCGGCTCTTTTTAGTGAGCCGAGCCAAAAGAACCGGCTCTCTAAAAAGAGCCGGAATTCCCATCACTAGCAGGTACTTTCATCTGCATATTTCACCGACGTCTTTACGTCGAGTTCACTTGCGCCAGCATTAAACAAAAGCCCTGTCAATCTATAATGCATTTTCAACAAGTGTTAAAGAGATACAGATCTTGCATGTCGGGTATTTACACTTTTAAAACGTTTATTAACGTATTTGTCAAAAGCAGTGATTCTCAACTGGTGGATTAGGACCCAAAGTTGAATCATATTATCGGGTGATCTCATTGGTCGCAGACATGTAGGAGAAATTACATGTGGACTTGGAAAGTTTTTTTTATTCATATATACATTCAATGACAATTGTTGCGATAACAAAGAGTTTAACTTGTCATTCTCGTGTTTTTATTCTCGTTATAATACGTACAAGCCTTATATACTGTAAATCTAAAAGTAGACACAAATACTCATTTTCATGAGTTCATGTACAATGTAATGGTACATTTTACACACGCACACACCCAAGCCCTACTTAGTTAAATGCCCTTGTATGTGGTCAAGTATGACCCAGTTGCTGTTGCACTTCAGTCACTTTATTATGAGCGGTACAGAATGTACATGCATTCAAGAGCTGCTTTCGGCTACAACTCACGCTCAGTAACTCCACATGCAGATACACAAACACAGACTCTTTGACTTGAGCCAACAATGTTCAAGATTACATATCCTTTTGCTCTTTCAACTGAAATTTTCAACAGGAGCGACCATATTGGCCCACACTCGAAGCTAGCGCTATTACACTACAAACAGCATTCTACACATGAAATTCAATTGTCTCTGATGTCAAAGAAAATGAATCATTCAAAGAAGTGATGTGAAAATCTAGCGATAAATAAAAAAGAATTCCTGTCAAACAAAAAAAGTATTTCGGAGCAGAAAACTACATACAGTACTTCCAGTGACTCTAATGCTAGTTGGATGCCAGTGCTAAGTGCTGTAAACAAATCGTTCAGTCTTGTAAGATGTCTAGAAACTCCTCTATTTCTCTACACATTCTGTTTCTTTTCCTTTCCCTAATTTTCTCCAGGATTTGGATGCTGTTTCCACGATAGACAGATGGATACTGTATTGCCGCTGCCCTCATGTAATATTCTATCGACTTGTAGTTCTGCCTCTGAATGGAGTGTAAATATTTTGCATAGTAGTTATAAAGCATCTGTCTGTCCCCGGGTTCCTGTTCACCCTGATCTAGTAGTTCTGCAAATATCTCATCAGCTTTAGCTTGGTTCTGAGTCGACTTTACATATATATTTGCAAGAGTTATTTTTCTCTTTAGTGATGATTGATGGTAGAGAGCAATCACTTCTCTATAGAGGCTGATTGCCCTGTCAACCACCACTTGTTCCGGCGGAATATCCCTGTGCAAAAGAATTTTCTTTTTGTAGCAGATTGCAGCACACCTCATCAGATATCGTTCCCCTGGATGTCTTTCAAGAGCTTCCTCTGCCAAATCAAGAGCTTCATCCATTGATAAATATACTCTGTATAGTTTAAGTAACGGTTTAATACCACTGTAGCTGCTGGCAGGCTTTTTTAAAATCTTTTTTGCCAATTGCAATGCTTTACCATCAATTCTTCTTCCTCGAGCAGCACAAGCTGCTAGGTAAATTGTTGCAAGGTATAGGTTATTTGGGTCATGTTTCTTAGCTATTTTCAGTTTCTCAAAAGTGTTTGCATCTAGTTGAGTTTTATAAAGCTTAAAAGTACTCACTAATGCTAAGACATAACTGGAGTGCCACTCAATCATTTCTGGCTGCATCCTGATGGCTCTCTGAAAATATTGCACAGCCAGAAGAGTACTGTCTTTTCCAAATTTCATCAGAGCCCAGGCCTTTTCAGCGCAGATCTCTGGGTGGAGTTCCTCTTGACATGGTGAAGGATATTCATTCAGAAGGATATCAACCTTGGACAGGTAAGTCTGACTCTCTGCTTGTTCTCCCATGTGGTAGTGCAGCCAAGCTAGGTTCCCATAGTTGACCACTAGCCAAGGGCCCTCCTCTGAGACAGTATTTCTCATCTGACGCAACGCCTCCGCAGCTCTGCAAAAAAACCGCAGGGCCTCTTTTGTACTCCCAAGATGGTAGTGTATGTACCCCTGCAAGTTGTAAATATGTCCCAGCCAGTTATATCCTTCCGCAGTTCCAATGTCTTCCAGCTTATCTCTGAGAAGGAAAAGTTTGGCTTTATGGGGGTTCAGGTTCCACGTGAAGTGAGATTGCAGGCTCTCCAGCTTGGCCTTCAGTGTTGTTTGAGTCTGAACAGAACTGAAAATGTACAATAACTCATGTTAAAAGAAGAATGAATCACAAAAATAAAGAGATTACGATACATGAAATAAAGCACATTTAAAATTATATATAAAATGAATAAGAGAGTGAGGTCAGTGAAAACCATGAGCAGACAGCAGTTGAAGAAGATCCACCAGATAATAGAGAGCGTTTTAAAAAACATGGCAAAAGTAGCAGAGATATGGACAGTCAAGGCCACTACCAAACACAAGTTAACGCAAATAATGTTAAATATACTATGTTAAAAATATCATCAATCTCAAACACAGAAATTATTTACCTCATCATGTAGCTGGGACCCAACTGTTTCGCTAGAGAGACTTAATTCTTTATGCATCTTGTTGCTTTGGGTGCACCACCAGAACATCAGTTCAACTTTTATGGTGCAATAAAACATTAAACGTGGAGATTATTGTTGGACTTTGTGTACTTCTTCAACAGTATGGTGAAGTACACAAATACCTGTATTTTCATTTCAATGAGATCTGTCGGATGTTGCCATCTCATTCATCAAGAATTAATATTCATCTTTTTAAAATGGAAGATGTGTCTCATATCATCATGTTTTATATGCAAACAAAAAGACAACTCGGTATGAAAATAAAATCAGACTGTACTCAAGAATTCAGCCCCATGTTAACATTTGTTCAGAATGAAAAATCCTACTTCATGAACAGTAGACCACATGCCAAGATATTGTAATATTTTATTCTATTTATTATTTTGACAACCTTCACTGAGCAATAATTTAAGGGTATTGAAGTAATGAAAAGGCTATAGAGGACAAAAGGAAAACCTGTTAGTGAGGGTATGTTACCAAATTAAAATACATTTAGCAAGTAAAAGTATCTATAATATATGATTAACATTTTGAGCTTCACAGTATATTCTGCGTTACATATGTGTGAATAGTGTATTAAATAAAACATTTGCAATAATGTTTGGAATGAAACATGTCAGTCGTGAATATAATTGAACGAACACATTTGGGGATAAACTGATATTGGTTTTACTCCCATAGTTTCCAAATGCTGCATAAATAAATACACATTTTAAATTGTACATTAACCAATTTGAGGCGCTCATAAACTGGTTTTATAATTATTTCCCAGTAGGAGGCACTATCCACGTGTATACGTGTTTGCATTCAGCCAGTAAACCGGGGAAGGAATGAAAGCGTCGTTCAGTGACGTCACTGATTCTGCGACAGAACACTACGTAATTAGCATGTTGCAAAAATACAGTAGCTTTTTTTAAACGTAATTTGATTGTTCTACTGAAGGCGAGTTACCAATGGTAGTGAAAATGTTACCTTTTTATTCAAACCTAAAACCTGCACACAGTTTGCCTAAATCTGGGGCATTATCCTTCTGCGTTTTCTGGTGGTGATTGTAGCTCCACTTTTATGTTGAATTCATCCGTGAAAAGCATCACCGCTGTTCTTTTTATTTGCAGACGAGAATGTGACTAAATGTCAGTTTTGCCGTGGGACGACGAGAGAAGATGGTCTGAGATTTGTAGCGTAATGGAGACGTGGACTCCTAACCCCCGAGCGAAACCATTCATACCCCGCCAGCAAAGAAGCTTGTACCTCACTTATAAATACAAATTGTGCAATAAGAGGGCTATTCGTCGGCTCTGTCAGGTGAGACGAAAGTTTCAGTTGCTAATATAATTGCCAAATATTCACACAAAGCTTGCTATCTGCGTGTAGTGCGACTATGTTTTTATTGGTTGCAAGAACAAATTCTGCCATAAAACCGGGATTCAGGACCACAAGATGCGTAGTTGCTTTTGTTTTTTGCCTATTATTATTGGGAAACTTTGCATATGCTCCTCATAGAACACCTGGGGTTGTATTTGAAAGTAATATAAGATTAGCTGTGATTATATCATGATGTATTGTAAACAACAGTCTGCAATTAATATATTTTTCATTTTGTATTTTGAATCTGACAATTTTTCTATTCCCAGAATCCACACGAAGAAATGACAGTTTCTAGTTTTTAAACACATGACCCACTTTCACCCATTGACTTAAAAAAAAAAATCTCTCTCTCTCTCTCTCTCTCTCTCTCTCTCTCTCTCTCTCTCTCTCTCTCTCTCTCTGGATGGATGAATCTTTGCCTTCTGATATTTACCCGGAATGCAACCCGATAGAAGGTTTTGGAGCGGACAGTGAAAAGAGAGTGAGAAAAGAGATGTATAGTTTTTTAAGCACGATATCATCTTCAAGTACAGTTACTCTAATAACAGTTTGTACTTCACCCAAGTTATTTTTTTGCCACTCTTCTTTCTGGTAATCATTTTTTTCCAAGTATTTTCCCCTATGCTGTTCAAAATAATGTGCAATGGCCATTAGTTATGCAAGTGCATCCATGTAACACTATGCCATCAGCAACGTATTTAACTGCAAATGATCAATCAGACATTGTGTTGCCCCACGGATTCCGAGTGTAAGAGTAAGTTGATAGTTTGTTTTTCTCAAGGTTAAACTACTGTTGATTTAGTGATTTTAATTTTGATGTAAAAGCATAACCTAATGTCATCATGAGGTAATTGTAATAAAAGTCCTAACTAGAAACTTGCAAAACTTATATTTAGGATTATTCAGCTTGTTTAATTTTCTTTCACAGGCTGGCGCTGTACTGTTTCTACTGATAACTGTCATAGTCAATATTAAACTCATCTTGGACACGAGAAGAGTTGCTAATGAAGAAGCAGCAGCCCAAGAATATGGTATTGCTCATTTGTACAATTATATACTATTGTTACGGTGTAACTTGTGAATGTTTTTCTGAAAGAGGATGTGATGCCCAACATGGAGACGCCTCGCAGACCGCCAAATGGGCGCAAGGTTCTTGACATTGAGGTCTACTCGAGCCGGTCCAAAGTCTATGTTGCAGTGGATGGCACTACTGTGAGTGATGCAGCGTGACAAATCGACTAAGTGATAAACAACATCCATCCATCCATGTTCTATTCCGCTTATTCTATCGAGGGTCGCGGGCGTGCTTTCGTCTTAATTGTTAATTGTAATATGCATGTTGTCAGAGTGTTTTGCTACTTTCTTGCAGGTATTGGAGGATGATATGCGGGAGCAAGGAAGAGGCATCCATGTGATTGTTCTCAACCAAGCAACTGTAAGATTCACCATTTACGAGTAGACAACCAATTTTGACAGATGTAATATTTTTGAATTTACACCAAATTGGGTCTTTTTTTTCATTCAGGTACCTCAATACATAAACTAATGCTTCCTCAAACTATTCAGGTACCTCAATACATAAAGTAACACTTCCTCAAAGCGTCTGACAGATTCTTGCTCAGCTTCGGCTAAATAGGGTTGTGTTTTTCTGAGCTAACCAGCAAAACTAAATGGAGGCTGATCCAGTGCTTTTCAGTTATCTCATGAATAGGGATTACGGGAATTCTTTTCCGCGCCCTCCAAAATAAAAATCTTGTAATGGGTATCTCTGGGACTCGGTTGAAGATGCGATGTGATGCTTGGAACCTACATGGCCACCGAATCGACAGATGCTAACGTACACACTTTAGATGTGGGTGTGCAGGCTATCTCTAATTTGCTTTTATCGCCAAACTTCATCAGTTTCCCGGCAACAAGCAGCTTCTTGGTTAAAGTTGCTTGACATACTGTGAATAGTGTGATATATTAAGTTGAAGTAGTTTTTTTTTGTAATTCTATTTAGGGACTAAGGCAGGGGTAGGGATGCCCAATACGTCGATCGCGATGGACCGGTATCTCGCGGAATGGTCCCAAGTCGATCGTGAGGGGTGTAGAGGGAGCACAACACACACAAATAAAAACAACCCAAAACATTTGTGTCTGTGTGCGTTAGGGTGGTCCACATTTTCATGGCAAAAAAAAAAGTTTGTCGGATTCGTCGGGCCGGGTCGGAATTCTTGTCGATACTATGGTACACGGTTCTGTGCAAAATTTCATTCCGATCTGATGATATTTTCCCGTCCCGCAAAGCGGCCAAAGTTTCCACCATAACAACTGGTCTCAATAGGGTGAACATGTGTATTTTAACCGTGTATTTTGCCATGCGTGACACTGGCTGGGCTGAATGTTGCCCGAACGATCACCTCCTGACTAACTAACCATTCCATCGCTGCTCTCAGCAGCCGGAGACAAACTCAAACGCACGCCTAACACACAACGGTCACCTACTGGCGAGCTAATATCTTTCAATTGAAGTCGAGAATCGCCGGAATTCTTACTGGACGCTGAGCTGAGGACGCTTTTCGACATCGAACATCACCACGGCTCGTCGGCGCGCTCGTCACCTACGGGTGGTGAACGACTTTGCGGAGAGGGGCGTCGCCCTCATCAGCGCGTTCTGCGGCGCCATCACGCGCGACGAGGAACAGCGACAGCACCTTCTGCAGGTCGTGGAGCGACACCGGGCGTTGCACCCGTGCGCGAAGTAGGCATGGGATGGCACGCACGGCCGGATTTCGTTTTTTTTGCGGTCTAACAGTGTCACTAGTGTTGATGGACATTATAGACAGATGGACAGATAGACAGATGGACCAGTTAACATGGACCAACAATCTCACCAGTGTTGAAGGATAACCACGGTTGCCTTTTTTGAAATACATGCGTTCCTGTCTTCCGTCTTTGAATTATTGCAAGTGCGAACTGAGCAAAACAAAATCCTTACTGTACGGGAGAAACCGTACTACCATTCAGCCCCGTAACATTCTTTCCATAGGGGAAACTTTGGTCGCTCTGCGGGACGGGATAAAATTATCCGATCGGAATAAAATTTTGCACACATCCTTGTGTCATAGTATCGACAAGATTTCCGACCCGGCCCGACGAATCCGACAAACTTTTCCAAAATGGACCACCCTAGTGTGCGTGTTATTAATATGATATATTTTTGTGTCAGTGCACACTGCACCCTGAGCATCCGATCATCCTTTCACAAAAAGTATTGAAAAAATAAAATAAAATATAAAAGCAGGTCGCTTTTCATCCACGGTGGCGCATGACCTGCGTCTATTTTGTTTCCCAGGGTCATGTGATGGCCAAAAGAATTTTTGACACCTACTCACCCCATGAGGATGAAGCCATGATCCTCTTCCTCAACATGGTGACCCGAGGTCGAGTTCTTATCTTCACCATTAAGGTAATTTACTGGTTGTTATAAGTCATTCTCTCTCTCTCTCTCTCTCTCTCTCTCTCTCTCTCGGTCTCACTCGATCTCTACCTCCCTCTATCCCTATTCACTCCCTCCCTCAGTCCCTCTCCCTCTTCTCTACCTCCCTCCTTCCCTCCCACTGTACCTCCCAGCTGTCTTCGCACATAGACGAACAACCTTTTGTCCTCACAACATACACATATATGTATGTGTATATATATAGATATATATATAGATATATATATCTATATATATATCTATATATATATCAATCATCTTTTACCTATGTTGTGAGGACAAAAGGTTGTTCGTCTATGTGCGAAGACAGCTGGGAGGTACAGTGGGAGGGAAGGAGGGAGGTAGAGAAGAGGGAGAGGGACTGAGGGAGGGAGTGAATAGGGATAGAGGGAGGTAGAGATCGAGTGAGACCGAGAGAGAGAGAGAGAGAGAGAGAGAGAGAAAGAGAGAGAGAGAGAGAGAGAGAG
>NW_017805157.1:13519-15940 GCF_001891065.2 Hippocampus comes | reverse complement strand
GGTGGTACATCCCGTGTAGGGGCTTGTACTCCCATGATGGTCCCTCTTCCAGCACCTCATCATCTGTCCCCACTTGTCTGAGGCATTCTCTGAGTACGTCATCCGTTGGAGCCTTCTCCTTGATATATTCATGGAGCTTGGATGTTTCATCCTGGTTAGTGGCTCTCACACTTACTAGTCCCTGGCCTCCTTCCTTTCGGCTTGCGTACAGTCTCAAGGTGCTGGATTTGGGATGGAACCCTCCATGCATGGTTAGGAGCTTTCGGGTCTTAACATTCGTGGTCTGAATCTCTTCCTTTGGCCACCTGATTATTCTTGCAGGGTATCTGATCACTTTCCGGGCATAGCTGTTGATTGCCAGGGTCTTATTCTTGCCATTGAGCTGGCTTCTTAGAACTGGTCTCACCGCTGGAGGTATTTGGCCGTAGCCGCTTTCCTTGTTGCCAGTTCGAGGTTGCCATTGGCTTGTGGTATCCCGAGGTACTTGTAGCTGTCCTCAATGTCTGCTATTGTTCCTTCAGTGAGTGAGACCCCTTCAGTTTTTTACCTTGCCTCTCTTAGTCACCATCCGACGACATTTCTCAAGCCCGAATGACATCCCGATGTCACTGCTGTAGATCCTGGTTGTGTGGATCATGGAGTCTCTGTCCCTTTCGCTCTTAGCATACAGCTTTATGTCATCCATGGAGAGGAGTTGACTGATTGTAAATCCATTTCTGAGGCGTTATCCATAGCCTGTCTTGGCGATTACTTGGCTTAGGGGGTTCAGTCCTGTGCAGAACAGCAGTGGGGAGGGTGCATCACCTTAGTATATGCCACATTTGATGGACACTTGGGTAAGTGGCTTGCCGTGGTAAGGAAGGTAATAGGACAGCCCCCACCCCCTGCTCCCCAGGACATGTATGTGCAGTCCGTTATTCAACAGGCAAACAACATTTTAAACAATCCTTCTCACGTGCTACACTCCGAATTTGAGCTCCTAAACTCAGGAAAGAAGTATAATAATAATAATATAATAAAAATACATTTTATTTGTAAGCGCCTTTCACAACACTCAAGGACACTTTACAGGCAAGAGCAAACAATAAAACCACAGATAAACTTATAAATAAAGAAAGATAAATTTAAGTGGAATAAGCAAGTCTGAATCGGTGGGTTTTGAGCTGGGTTTTGAATGTGGGAAGAGAATCAATGTTATGAATATTGGGTGGAAGTGAGTTCCAGAGTTTGGGGGCAGAGCGGCTGAAGGCTCTGCTGCATGGGGGCATACTTCAATTGTACTGAGACGGGCAGAGGGTATAGAGAGGTGGAGGGAGGATGAAGACCTGAGTGAGCGAGAAGGAATGTAGATCTGAAGAAGATCTAATAGATAGGGGGGGGGCAAGGTTATGGATGGCTTTGAATGTGTAAATAAGTATTTTGAAATTGATTCTATGTTTAACAGGGAGCCAATGGAGCTGTCGGGGGATGGGGGTGATGTGATGGAAGGAGGGGGTTCTCGTAATGATCCGGGCTGCTGAATTCTGAACAAGTTGAAGTTTATGGAGAAATTTGAGATGGACGTCGAAAAGAAGTAAATTGTAGTATTCGATGTGGGAGGTGACGAGGCTGTGAACAAGGATAGCAGTAGTGTGAGGAGTGAGAGAGGAACGGAGACGGTTGATGTTACGGAGGTGGAAATATGCGGACCGGGTAATGTTATTGATGTGGGAGTGGAAAGATCGTGAGCTGTCGAGGATGACACCCAGGCTCTTGACCTGAGGGGAAGGAGATACAGTGGAGTTATCAGTTGTGAGGAAAAAGTTGTCGGCTTTGCATAGGGTGGATTTAGTACCGACGAGGAGGAGTTCTGTTTTGTTCCTGTTTAACTTGAGGAAGTTATGGGTGAACCAAGATTTGATTTCTGAGAGACAGTGAGAGAGGGAGGTGGGTGGGAGGGAGGTGTCGGGTTTGCTGGAGAGGTAGAGCTGGGTGTCATCTGCGAAGCAGTGGAAGTGAATACCAAATTTGCGAAAAATATTGCCGAGCGGAAGAAGGTATATAATGAAAAGGAGGGGACCCAGGACAGAACCCTGGGGAACACCAAAAGTGAGGGGAGGGATTGTGAAGTGAAGGAATTGAGTTTGATGAACTGAGAGCGGCCAGTGAGATATGAATGGAACCAACTTAGGGGGGTGTGTGTGATGCCTATGGTGGAGAGTCTATTGAGGAAGATGGAGTGCAAAATGATGTCAAAAGCTGTACTCAGGTCAAGGAGGATGAGGATGGAGATTAAGCCAGAGTCTGCTGCCATGAAGAGATCACTTGTGATTTTTATGAGAGCTGTTTCTGTGCTGTGACGGGGACGGAAGCCAGACTGGAATTGTTCATAAAGACTATTACAGGTGAGGTGGGAATGGAGCTGAGAGGCAACAATTTTTT
>NW_017805157.1:2467-11391 GCF_001891065.2 Hippocampus comes | reverse complement strand
ATGTTGAGCAGCTGAGATTGAACGAACTTTCGTGCACGAAGGTGATTACAATGCGCCATTATAAATTGCAGGTGAGCAGATTTATTTGATACATTTTTGTATCTTTGTCATTTTATTTCGTTACCATGAATTTAATACTAATGAAATAAAATGACAAGAAGAAATGTAAAATAAAATTCATTTACTCACCAATGTCGTGCCTGTTCACTGAGGTGCAGATCTACGCGAGTGTCCCCAAACGTTTTTAAACGCACCGTAGCTTGTAAGTGCCCAGCCGTTTTCTTGCTGCCTTAGTAAAACAATCCAGTGTGGCTCCAAACACCAAATCCGTCAGTTGCAAGCAATAGGCATTCCCAGCAGTACAATTTGCAGCATTTTACAGAGGCTGTGAGCCATGGGTAGCGTTCATAATTGCTTGTCTGCAAATGACGGACAAACCCTTTTCCTTGCTGGGACAGGTTAGCTTACTTAATTACCCACTGTTTTATATGTATTATTTGTGTGCAGGACGAGGGCACGTTCCATCTCAAGGATGCTGCCAAAAACTTGCTCAAAAGTCTGGGTAGCCAGGTGTCTCTCATTCTGAGCTGGAGGGACATGTGGACTCTTGTGGTGAAGAAAGGAGGTACAACAATGAAAAATGCATAAAATGGAAACAATGTGATCATTCCTATCCAGGGTTTACATGAACAGATTTTTTTTCACCATTTGCATGCAAAATTGACCATTGGGTACCATTCCTCACTTGCAGTAGCTGGGACCTAAGGGGTGTTCACATGGCAAAATTTGCTCCGGTGCTGCGCCAGCGCTGCCCCAGTTGAGCGTTCACACGTGCAAATTTACACTGGTGTAGCCCCGGAAAACAGCTTACTCCGGAGCAAATTTAACCTACCTCAGGGAGGTGGTTTAAATATTTGCTCCGGAGCAAATGCTCGTTTGCGGGGCAGCACCGATGTAAATTTGCACGTGTGAACTCTACAATTTGCTCCGGAGCAAATGTTCGTTTGCGGTGGGCGGGGGAGTAGCCTCGCTACTCATGAGAAGAGATTACATACGGCCAGAATGCGCTGCTTTCGTGCTCTGTTGTACTTCCGTCATGTGTTTGTTTAATAACGACACAAGACATGGCTGGTAATAGTAGCAAGCGGCACCTCTTGGGTTATACCATCTCAATTAGAACGGGGGGGGGGAAGTCCCCAAACGTCATCTTTCCTTTTGCAGGAGACTGGACTGTCTCGGAGTTGTTTGTGTAGTTTGTTCCTTTGTTGCGTGTTCACAACCACCCGCCCCCCATAGAATTTATTTTGTGATTTCCTCTCTTGATTTTCTGTTTGGCGCATTATATGTTTGCTTTTCTGAGTGTCATTGAAGTCATCGTTGATTTACGTTTTCGGGGGTGGTCACTCTCGAGCAGAAGGCTGTACAGTACTTGCTTGAGTTGTGTATGTTTTAAAAAGAACCAACACGAGAGCTCTTTGTTTTCTATCATTTTGCTCCGCTGCAGAAATTGCCGTGTGAACCCAACTGGGGCTGCACCGACGCTGCGCCGGTGCTAACACGCTCAGCGGCTTTGTACGTGTGACCACTCCACAACATTTGCTCCGGTGTAAAATATATGCAGAGCAAATGTGTGCCGTGTGAACACCCCTCTAGAGTCACTTTTGCATTGGTCGAACCAGCACAGATTTGATCGCACCCTTTTGTGGGGCGTTACAGCATGACCATAGTTGCTGATGTGTACTTCTTGTCATTCCTTTGTTTTGTATGATGTAAGGCTTGACAGTGACTGAATGTACATTTGCAAAATATTTTACTGTAACAACCATTTTGTGTGCAACAACCAATGGTTGACAAAACAGGTCAGTTATTTTATACAAAACTTTAAAAGAAGAAAAAAAAAGGGAAGTACCATGGCTAAAACTAAAGAATCTAAAACTAAATCTAAAACTTAGAGCATTAGTAAAAAGCAATGAAATATTAGCTGAATATTACCAAATAACACCAAAATATTTGTTAGTTATTATTTCAGCTTTTGGGCAATGGCAGTGCGACCTGGAAGGGTGTGATTGGGAGGAATGGCCTCCCTCGATCAGAACCTGAGATATTGGACTTGTGTGCTTGTCATGGATTGTCCAAGATGAACACCATGTTCAGACATCAGGGTGTCTCTATGTGCACTTGGTACCAGGATTTCCTTGGCCGCAGTTTGATGATTGACTCTGTGGTCGTTTCATCAGATTTGCGGCCACATGTTTTGGACTCTCGGGTGGAGAGAGGGGCAGAGCAGTCAACTGATTACCATATGGTGGTGAGTTTGCTCAGATGGTGCAGGAAGATGCCGGTCTGACCTGGCAGACACGAACGTACTGTGAGGTTTTGGTGGGAACGTCTGGTAGAATCCCTTGTCAGAAAGAGTTTCAACTCCCGCCTCCTGGGGTTGAAATCATGGAGGTGGTTAAAAAAAAAAAAGTTCCTCAGTGGAAAAGCCCCACGGTTGTATGAGATTCACCCGGAGTTCCTCAAATCTCTGGATGTTGTTGGGCTGTCCTACAACATTGCAAACCCACTCAGGCATGGGGAGAACTTGCAAACTCCACACAGGAAAGCCCGGAATCGAACCCCGGATCTCTACAACGTGAGGCAGACTTGCTAATCAGTCGAGCACTGTGCCAACTGTCAGGTTTATCCAATTTGACACTCAGGAATAAAACACAAGGAGGAGACAGGAGACTCAATTCTGGTACCAGGAGGGAACGAGGAGAAGCGTTCGGTTTTAGTTCTCGGCACGTCACCCCTAACGATCTCCCCCTTCACCCCCTTATTTATTGGGAAATCTACTACATAGGTGTGTCCAACCTAAAGGGTGGGAGCTGTTGAAGACACACTGAACTTGTTTGACTATGTGTGTGTATGTGAGTGTAAATGACGTACATGTGTGCAATTGTTCCAAAAACATCACGTTCCAGCTGGTGTTGATGGCTCCATTCACTGTCCAACCTTGCTCCTGTTTAGTCTTAACACTTATCTCTTCCCAACCACGTCCTCGGAAAGGTGGTTGCGTCCCTAAACTTCCGCACAGTGCACTAAGCATTCTTGATTATAAATGTGAGTATATGAATATAATACAAAGGATTATAAATGTGAGTACATAATGATTAATACATCTTTATTAGAAGCATAAGCGTTCTTCATTGCAGGCATAGTCAATTAATGATTGCAGGCATAAGCGTTCATCTTTGCAAGCATAATCAGTTTATCATTGCAGGCATAAGCTTTCTTCTTTGCGAGCATAATGAATCAATATCAAAATAACAATAATAACATTAATAATAAGCGAATGTATGATAACTAAAAATAATCAATCCATCACCAACACATCCCCAGTCAAGTCAGTGTTGTTTTATTAGTGAGCTTTGTCGTGCCACAGCAACCAAATTTTGTGAAAACTCAAATTTTGTGTTTTAACTCATTGGATCCCACCCATTTTCACTGGAGCAAGCCCCTCAATCCCAGCCGTTATACTGGATTTTGACTGATTTGCGAGGCCCACATATTGTTGTGTTCTATTGCGATATCAGCCTGCAGCCTACAAAAAAAAAAAAAAAGAGACCTTCGCTGCGTTGTGGCTTTTGCATGAGGCAGACGATGTTTGTGCACACAGAGCCTCTTTTGATGGCTGCTTCTTTTGCGCGGACAAAAGCGTCGTGCCGCTTTCAGCAACTCCATCTCCCCTGTCATGGTGGATGATTTTCCTCCCCCTAAGAAATCCTCATGTGTTAATTGTTTTGATTTCTCCATCGATACTGGTTCAAATGCACTCTCTTCTAAGACCACGGTACTCCACCTGATTTCATGCTACTGCATAACTCCGCCCATGCATCCTCCCATCGACTTCTGCAGCATGATCTTGGCTGATCCCTTCCACCTGCTGCCATCTGCTGGAGAGTTTATGAATTATTTAAAGTTTATTTCAAGTGCAGACAAGCCTGATCCAAAGTTAGAGGCTGCATATTTTGCTTTTGCTCTCTTGCTGTGATTTTTTTTTTTTTTTTTTTTTTTTTTGCAGATATGGCTGTGAAATAGTGAAGGTTTTTTTTTTTTTTTTTTTTTTTTTTGTCAAGGTCTTAAATGGGTCTTAAAAAGTCTTTGACTTGTAAAACCCTGTCGGAACCCTTTGAATGGAAAAAAACGTGTTTAAATACTATGCTCTAATAATGTCTGTCTTGGGTATAAAACAATGATTTCAGCTTTAGAATTTCTTAATTCCTGTTCAAAATGGTCACATTTCATGAATGCACTGAAAGTGAAACTCGTTTCAAGTCTTGTAAATTTTTATTTTTGTTTTTTTGTCTTGACTGACAAGCTGCATATTTGGATTTCTAGGACAATTATATGGTGAAAAACATTCAAAATCTCCTGCTCTTTCCACCTGGGGTGATCCGGTTCTTCTTAAAACAGAAGTGCAACTCACTGCCTCTGAAGGTAACTCAAATTATTTAAAATGTCAAAAAGTATCATTAAGGACTGTTATTTATTTATTTATTTTTACTTTTAAACATTTTCTGAGCGGTGCGGGGGGGCCTTACATCGTAAGTATTTCTTCTTGAAATGAAGGGGGGGAATCAACGTGGGAGTGCATTCTTCACAATTTTTACACTTTGAAAACAATAAAAGGAACATTTTATAGACATTGAATTTAGTATTTATAGATTAATTGCCACTAGGGGTGGCATATTGCAATATCATATTGCAATTTAACTACAACGGCAGGGGTAAAAAAAGTGCTGTACATAAAGGTAAAACAACAATTAAAACAATAACAATCATCCACCCAGCCATCCATCCATTCATTCTCTATTCAGGTTATCCTAGGGAGGGCCGCAGGTGTGCTGGAGTCTATCCCAGCTCACTTTGGGCAATAATACAATCATAAATAGGAAAGTCTGTCTGTGTTCATTTGTTGATAGTGCCCGGCAAAAATTCTACTAGTCGCCACTGGTCATAAATATTAAGAAGAAATAGTCTTTGCTCATTATAATATTATTCAAATTCAGAAGGCAGAGAAGGTCCCAAGTTTCATTCAATTTGTTTATTAATGTTAATTTAATTAATGTGATTGTCCTTTCAGAGGCAGAGTGCCACTGGGCAGACACAGAGTGGAACAGGCGCAGGAAAGTGTTCTGCAGCAAAGTGGAAGGATATGGCAGCATCTGCAGCTGCAAAGATCCAGCACCCATTGAATTCAACCCAGAACCTGTAAGACACAATAAAAAAATAGATTCAGTTAATTTCTACAGGGTTCCTACGCAAGTATGAAAAATATGAAATTTGCACACTGGAGGGATGGCTCTAATCTGCCGCCTGCTGGAGACACACAAAACAGGATCATGACAACTTCATTGGGCATTAACCTTGACCTTGAAAATCTGGAAATTAGGGTCTGGAAAAAGTATGGAATTTTAAATCTTAAATGTGTAGGAAGCCTGTTTCTCTATATTTTTAGGCATAGGCCGTTGACAAATTTAAATTCATCAACCACACTGCTTGAACTCAGTCAGGATTTTTCATCCCGAAGTGAATGCTCCAAAACTCTGTCCCTGCTGAAGTAACTGAACCCTGATCACTTCTCTGGTAGAGCACTCTGTTTCTTATTTATTATTGCTGAGAATTGCTGAGATAAGATCAATTGGCTTTTGACACTCTGAAAATTAGGGAGGAAAAAAAAAACATCTTTAATTGAAACAAAACCAAACAAGAAAAGCAGTCTTGATATATAAGACAATCTTATTTGCGTGCAGTATTGGGAAGTGCATTTTTTGTGGTCTAAAAATTACGCTAAAATTAGTCCTCTGTGTTGCCTAACCCAGCTAAGTAGAGAAGATGATTGGTATGTGCTCACCAAAATGTTAGCCCTGTGCATTTTACTTTGGGTCTTTGAGGAGTAGGATCAAAGGATGACCGACATAATCCTGTACGGCTACAAATTAGGCAGAGGCCAGTTTGTTTGGAGTGCACAGTTCCATTAAACTTTGAACACTATTGGTGGATTATTTAAAATACAAATCCTAGATTTTCTTGTTATATACTTGTCAAACTCAGACACCCTGGAACATTAATTCCATTTTCTTCCTTGTAGCTGCCGAATAATAGCGTCTTCAATGTGCCTGTAGCTGTCATTGCAGGGAACAGACCTAACTATCTCTATCGGTAAGAGCTCAGGTTTTAAAATGGGCAAGAAATTTGGTCAACATAATCAGACTGTCTAGTTATTATTGGAAAAAGTTACATTTTATAATCAGTGATAGTAATACACAATTAGCCTCATTTCTGCCTATTTTAATGCAACTGTTCGCCATCTGTTTTTAGGATGCTCAGGTCGCTTCTTTCAGCTCATGGTGTTAACCCACAGATGGTCACAGTCTTCATTGATGGATATTATGAGGTACTGTAATCTGACTGTTGTTTCGTCCTATTCCCCTTCACTTGGGAAAAAACAAATCAAGTAATTGCCGAATGTTTGCAGACATTGTGTTAACCAGAATGTTTTTCTCAACACAGAGCTTCACATACATTTATTTTTAATTGGACCTTGGATTTTGATTTTTAGTGGAAATAATATTTTACTTTGTCAGATGTTTTGGCGACAAAACATGCAGCATGTCGATTTAGATATACAGTAGATATAAGAAAAATATTAACTCCCCTATTCATTGGCATGGTATGAGGGAAAAACAATAGACCAAGTTAATTTGAAAACCTTTTCACCATTAATCTGACCTACAGTATAACCAGGGGTGCACATAAGAAGTGCGCAGGTGCTCATACGCACTGGAAACATGAAATTGCACACAAGATCAAGCTTGTCTTTGCGCATTTATGTACTAAGCATATTGCAGCTCAATCAGGCAAGCCTCAATTCGAAGTCGAATCAGCTTCCGAGGTTCCACTTCAAAGTAAAAGCTCATATGTCCACCCTAAGTGCAGCTACTCAGTGTCACCCTTCTAGTGAGTTGTCAAAGACAAATAAATCAATGTCTCTCAAGTGTATCAATTTATCCAAAGCTATTCGAGTTAGGGTGCACCTACCTTAGGTTGCAGTGATATTGGCAACAGCAAACTGTATTGGGGCGTGGGGGGAGGGGGGTGGAGGGGGCGTCAATCTGTGAAATGGGCTGCACACAATAGGTGTGCTCAAGTCTCTCCAGCTGTGCCGCGGGAGAGAGGTGGAGTGAATAGGAATCCAGCAGTTGACATTGCGCCTGCAAGGCCAAGACCTTATCAGTCACAGGCTCGAGGAGTAGTCTCGGAAGTAGGAGATAGGAATACTCGCGTCAGTGTGTTTTTCCATCCAAGGGAAAGTCCAGACAACAATTACTTTGGGAACATGCCGCCTACAATTTCAGACAGCCTTGAATGTCTTTTAGCATGTGACTCTCCGTGGCGTCAGTGTGCCGAAATCTTGTCAATCAATTTTCCAGGTCGGTCCAACTACTCCCCAGTCTTTTTGATTTTGCAAAGCGACTCCAACACATCCATTTTGCAGTTGAGTTCGGTCAACACACGAGTCTGAGTGTTGATCACCCACCCCACACCCTCCATGGAGGCCGTCAGCTTATTCCCTTCCAATGAAGCTGTTCCTGTCGGCTGAATTTTGCAATACACATACATCAGGAAACTACGAACGATTCTTAACACTGCTTTTTGCTTTTGGTTTGTCCCCTTCACCACGAATGTGTTGAGCCAGATTCTGGAAACATACATTCCATTTTACATCACCAAACAACAACCTGCCAGTGATGTAACTGATTTTTAAACGTGTTTTAATGGTGATGATATTGTTAACCATTAACTGGAAAACCCTATTAAATACCGAAATACTTCTAAAATGCTGACGTTGCAGCGCTTCCTTGTAACATGGCACATTGCATCATCAGTGACGGAAATGACGTTGCAACAACAATTAGATTACTCATTACACAGTAATCAGGAAGGGGGCAAATATTTTTTCGTGTGTGTGTGTGTGTGTGTGTGTGTGTGTGTGTGTGTGTGTGTGTGTGTGTGTGTGTGTGTGTGTGCGCGCACGCGTGTGCACGCATGATTCACTTGTCTTATTGTACGACCTGCCACCTGGTGGCAGCTGTGGGGCACAGGAAACCGAAGTGAAAACTATGACACACTAAATCAAGCTTCCTCTAATGATCTAATACATGTAGTTTGCTGCGGATGAGAAACCGCAAAAGTACAAAAATAACACGATGGAATACTTTTTAAGGTTTTCATGAACTGTATCATCATATCACCCAGCTATGTCGGTTTCGATTCGACAGCGTCAGTCAAGCACCCTATACTCGTGGAGCCACACAGGTGGCCACATGGTTCTTAAAAAGTAGGATCACCAGTCTGCTACTCAAAAAGCCCAATGGAATACGAATTACCATACATAAAAAAATAATGATAATAATAATAATCAAAATACATTTTATTTGAAAACACTTCATAGTACTCAGACACTGTACTAGAAGAATTAAGAGATACAGGAGAAAAATGTACAGTTTTTGGCCAAATTTACAGTTTTCAAGGTCAAGCAAAAGCAAAACAAAGCAAGAAATAATAGCAAAGATTAAAAGATGTTGAAAATGTCACAGAACAGCTGAGTTTTGAGAAATTATTTGAAGAATTGGAGGCCAGTACAATTGCGGATGTAGAGGTAGAGAATTCCAGAGGGTGGGGTGGGGGCGACAGAAAAGGCATAGTCTCCCAGGTTTGTCGTCATGGGGATGGCAAGGAGGTTTGCATTTGAGGAGTGGAGGGTGCGGGAAAGAGTGGATGGGTGGAGAGCTAGGAGGGGGCATAATTGTGAAGGGCTTTATCGGTGAGTATGTGATCCGAAGATAAGCGGTATAGATGGATGGATTTTATATATA
>NW_017805157.1:0-1414 GCF_001891065.2 Hippocampus comes | reverse complement strand
GGAGGTGTGCAACGAAGACCGCCCATGCCCCCTGCTGGTCAGACCAGAAACCGAACCGTGACACCCCCCCCCTCCCAACGGACGCCTCCTGGCGGACCACCCGGCCTCGATGGGTGCGCAGCGTGGAAAGCACGGAGAAGGGACGGGTCCAAGATCCAGGAGCGGGGGACCCACTGCCGATCCTCCGAGCCGTGGCCCTCCCAGTCGACCAAATACTGGAACCCCTTACCCCTGCGCTGAGAGTCCAAGATTTCCCGCACTGTGTACACTGGGTTGCCGTTGACGATCCGTGGAGGTGGAGGCGATGTGGGAGGAGGAGCCAGGGGACTGGTGGCCACTGGCTTCAACAGGGAAACGTGGAAGACTCTGTGAACCTTCATGGTGGGTGGCAGTCGGAGTTTGACGGAGACGGGGCTGATGACCGATTCCACCATGAATGGTCCTGTGAAGCGAGGCCCCAACTTGCGAGAAGTACCAGCCAGTCGCAGATCCTTTGTCGATAGCCACACCTGCTGCCCCACCTGGTAACTAGGTGCTGGGCGTCGGCGGCGGTCAGCGATCTGCCGGTTCTTCACAGCAGTGCGTGACAGTGCAGCTCTGGTCTCCCTCCACACGCGACGGGCCCGTCGCAGGTGGAGCTGTATGGACGGGAGTTCCACCTGACCCTCCTGGGAAGGAAACAGAGGGGGTTGATAACCATAGGATGACATGAAAGGAGATCGACCGGTGGCAGACGAGACGAGGGTGTTGTCTGCGTATTCCAGCCAAGGCAGGTGAGTCGACCACGAGGAGGGGCGATGGAGACAAACGCAGCGCAGAGCTGCCTCCAAGTCCTGATTCAGGCGTTCCGTTTGGCCGTTGGACTGCGGGTGGTAACCAGAGGACAGACTAGCAGTGGCCCCCATGGCATGACAGAAACGTTTCCAGACTCTGGAAAGAAACTTTTCCACTCTCTGGTCTGACACGATGTCCACCGGAATCCCATGAAGACGGAAGACGTGTTTGATGAGAAGGTCGGCGGTCTCCAGGGCGGATGGCAGCTTGGATAAGGCAACAAAATGAACAGATTTAGAGAAGCGATCAACAATGGTGAGTATGACGGACTTGCCCCGGGAAGGAGTCAGGCCTGTGACAAAGTCCATGGAGATGTGGGACCATGGTCGAGACGGAACAGGCAAAGGCTGCAGCAACTGAGCCGGTGGTTGGTGGGATGCCTTGCTGCATGCGCAGGTGGAGCAGGCCTTGATGTAGTCCAGCGTATCTTTCCGAAGCTCCGGCCACCAAAACCGCTGCGAGACGAGCTCTAAGGTCCGGTTCACCCCAGGATGGCAAGCCACCTTAGACGTCTGCCCCCACTGCAACACCTCCGAGCGCAGAGCTGGGGGTACAAAAAGCTTCCCTGCAGGACAGCCAG
>NW_017805156.1:744425-748912 GCF_001891065.2 Hippocampus comes | reverse complement strand
TAACCCGCGCGAGCCCGTGACGCCGCGCCCTCCCCTCTGATTGGCCGAGAGCCGAGAGGGCGTCAGGTGACGTCAAGTGCCCGAGCAAGCGGGATCAGAGTTTGTGCTAGAAGGGAAGAGATTAACGCAGCCAACCCACCCAGCTGCTAGCACGTAGCATTAGCCGCTCGCCCACTTCAGCGTGTTTGACAGCGCGCCTCCGTCCTCGAGTCCTCCCGCGGCCACTCCGCCAGCCAGCCCGTCCTTCCACGCCGTTTCCTTGAGTGCGCATATGAAGCCAATTGATCCCAAGTAGCAGCAGACCTTCCCGTATCCCCTCCCACCCACCCTCTTCTTCCTCTTCCAAGCGTGACCGTGCGTGCGTTGAGCTACGTGGGCAAAACCCAAACAAACTAGCCAACGCGCCCGTCAAGTAGTCGACTGTTTACAATCGGTGTCCTGTTACCTGTCATCGGACGCACAACGTGAGTACTGATGCACAACCGTGTGCTATTTAGCTTTGTGTGCCTTCCGTGTGCTTTTGCTCCCAGGCTGTCCGGTTTGCCATTCGTCGCCGCGTGTGTCACGCTGTCACATCTGTCGGAGAGAGAAAAAAAGAACAACCCAAAACGTAAATGCACACCTGATTGGAGCTAGTTGACTTTAGCTAGCCTCGCGGTGCTAGTTTGGACCTTGCTGACTCTTTTAAAACGTGGACGTTGCAGGCGGCAATGCGGCTGTTCAAGTCGGAGGAAGTCTTTTCAGCAACTTTTGCCAAGCGGCTCAGCCGGTCCGCTATTGTCACAGCTTTAACGGTAAAAGCGTTTTCAAAACGCAAACAAAAGTCGTTTCTAATGAATTTTCAAGAGTTGCATCTATGACGGTGGTTAATAAGGTTGTTGTTGCCGGGCACCGTCCTGCATACCAACGCGAACGCAGCATTTTTTTTTCTACATCATTATTTTCTCTGTACCAAGCGTATTGCTGCAACAGCAGAGAAAAAAAAAATCAGGATCACGTGATAACGTAATAAAGTTTTTAACATGATACATTTACCGTCATTACGAGATAAGTTTAATTCACATTTTAATGTGATACATTTCACATGATAACCTGATAGGTTCAGTATAACGTTGCTAAAGTTGATAAAGATCCCATTTTGCATGTTGAATTTGACGAAATAACGTGATTAATTAAATGTTTTTAACGTGACCATTTCCACGTTTTAGTGTGATCAATTTCACGTTATGCGATTGAAGTAAAAATTTCATTGTGAGGAAAATGTTACCATTTTAACGTCCTTAGTTTCAAGTTTTAATGTGAATTAAAACTCTCTATCATCACTATCACCTTATTACCTTATTTTAAATACATTTTGTTTGTTTGTTGCATGTTGAATTTGACGAAATAACGTGATTAATTGAATGTTTTTAAAGTGACAATTTCCACGTTTTAGTGTGATAAATTTCACGTTATGCGATTATTTTAAATACATTTTGTTTGTTTGTCTCAAAGCCCTAATAAGGATGGGCATTGGATATTATCATTAGCTATAAACGCTGTGATGCTGAGTTTTTAGTGTGATAAATTTCACGTTATGCGATTAAAGTAAAAATTTCATTGTGAGGAAAATGTTACCATTTTAACGTCGTCAGTTTCAAGTTTTAATGTGAATTAAAACTCACCATCATCACTATTACCTTATTTTAAATACATTTTTTTTTTGTTTGTTTGTCTCAAAGCCCTAATAAGGATGGGCATCGGATATTATCATCAGCTATAAACGCTGTGATGCTGTGCTGAGTTAGTTTTTCATTCTTCTTTGCTGTGGCCATATTCAAATAAACATGAAATGAAATGCCCCACTATTGTATGGTGTTCCACAGGGTTCAGTTCTGTTAAAACGAGATGCTTTGCCACGTTACAACAGTCCCGACAACCAAACACTTAATATGAGTATAAGTGCTACAGAGAACACGGCTGGATGAAGGGAATGGTACTCATCCGTGTAATTGTCTTTCTGTTCTCTGTTGCGAGAGTAGTTTTGTTTGTTTAGTTGTTTGTTCGATGCTCGTCAGCGTTGTTTCGTCACCGTGAAGTGAGCCCCCGGGACAAAACATGACTCTGTTTACATGTAGAAACCTGCGAGAGTGCACAGAGTGCTTGTTTGCTTGCCGGCCACACGTCACGCACGGCCTCACTCCGGTGTCTGTCTTTAACCTTTGAACCGGCTCTCGTGCATCTGCCGCTTCTTTTGTTGTAACAACCTTTACTCCAGTCACGCTTCATCCCATAGTTGCACAACGCTTGACTGCGGTCGTGATCGAGCGACAGGTAGAAGTTCAGATGCGTTGCGGTGATCCCTTCTCAGGCGTTGTCGGGTGTTTTTGTTTCACGAGCATTCTTTCACGAGTCTCCCGCAGAAGCATGTGGAGTTGATTAAGTTTGTTGTATAACAAACCAAAATGAAATCCAGAGATGCATCTGAGAGGGAGGCCGCGTACGAGTTGATAGAGTATTCGCTACACGTCACAGAACGGTTTTACACATGAGCCGATTTCAAATGATCTGAGTGATGGGTCAGTGCAGTGTTTTGAATCCAAAGAGGAAGGGAGGTGTGGCGCAGCACAGGTTTGGCATCCCTTATGCACACACATTTTGTACACACACACACATACACGCACACAAAATGAGACGCTGACACCGAGCTCCTGACGTCACTCCCTGTGCCACACCCCTTCAAGGCAAGCATCCAACACACAAATACGTACGATATTTAGACTGCATAAAACAAGTTCAATTCTTTACATTCAAATTCAGGCACGACCAGTTTGTTGCCTTTATGGCCCGACGTCAAAAATCAAAACAGAAAGAGAGCATTTGATGACAACCGGATTAAGTTTGTCTTCATTTTATTGCCAACACTCACTGGATGGGGTTAAGGTGCCACTTGTACCCCTTTTCACCTCCCCCCCCCACCCCCAAAAAAAACAAAACAAAAAAACTTCATGCTCGTTCAACGCCAGGGCCGGTGCTCCACCGGCCAAGTAGGAGCTATATTGTGACGTCATCCTAAAGCGTCCAAACGTCATCGCTTAAGTCGACGTTTACCCAAGAGCGCCCGTGCTATTAATAATAATAACAATAATGCGCTGTTAGCATCAGCTAGGCAACTTAGCATAGCATCGATTATACTTGTATGTAGTTTATAACAGTCAGGGACATGCAATCAGCAAACGCTTCGATCTTTCTTAACCACTGTAGATGATCACGAGGCAGGCTGCGAGGCAGAGATAGCGTGCTAACTGGGCACATCTGCCATTGCTCTTTTTGGTGGGACACAACTGTGCCGGAGTTCACTGCTCAACAGCGATTGTCATGATAACCCCGCGCCTCCCAACGTAGGTGGTGCCAGAGTCTGGCCCGACAAATAATTGGAGGCAGCTTTAGCACCAAAGCTCGAGCAAGAGCCAATGGAAAAGGAAAGAACTGATGCTAACCTGGGAACTGGCCCAGGACTAGCATTAGCACAAGCGTGGTGGAAAAGGGCCATGAAAGACTCCCCCCACCATCCTACCCCACCCACCTCAACCCGATTTGAGAAGCAGCAGCTGAGTGTACCCGCTGCCAAAACACCAATTGTGGAATTGTCGTGAGCCTGTGCACGTGCTCACGGGTTTGTCTCTGCCAATCTCTCGGGAAGTCGGGCAGCTCGGTTGCCTGCTGGGAACTGTAGTGGAAACATGATGCCAGAACAGCACTCGTCGAAAATAGAAAGCATCATCTCGTAGCATCGCGGGGGTCACTCGGTTGAACCTGTTGCTTATGAAATCTGCAAAAAGGTGCTTGTTATCATTTGCCCTCGAAATCTTTCCGACCTCTAACATAACCTAAAGTGTGCGTTTGTGTGTCACAACATCAATTGTGCGTCATAACAAAACTTTGCTCCCTGTGATGTTAATATGTCAACCGTAAATGATCTCCGCGCTTGGAAATGGGTTAATGGTAAAGTTTTTTTTCTTTTTTTTCCCTTGTTGGAATACTTCAGTTGAGTAAATGAGATATCATGGGGCGTGCCATTGGGAGGCGGAGGTTCGCTTGGCATTTCAAGCTACATTGCGCTTTGGCTTGCTCGCTGTAATTTTGTTGCGTTGAACAGTTTCTCAAATTGCGTGCCGAGGAAGATTTTCAGATGACTGTCTTTGCTGTATATGCCTGATATATGTTGGCACCAAGTAGTTGCACTCTTTTACTTTTGTCATAGAGCTGATAATTCACCTCATATGAACTTTGTGAATGTTTTGTAAGGAACATTTTGATTTGATTAGGAACATTTGTATCTCAGCCCCTTCCCCGCTCCAAAAAAACAAAACAAAACAAAACAAAAAAAACCCCACACAAAACAAAACCGACGGATAACCCAAATTCCAACACAATTTTTACAATGACCTAACTCGGTGGCAAACTCCACACGGGAAGGCCAGAGCCGAACCCACGACCTCAGCACT
>NW_017805156.1:668615-741550 GCF_001891065.2 Hippocampus comes | reverse complement strand
AGGCGGGAGGCTGCCTCACCCTGCTGGCCGTGGGGAGGGCGTGTCTCCTGTCCCGCTCCGCCCACTCGGCCCCGCCGACCCAGTATCGGCCAATCAAAAAAGTGATGGTGGCTAATAGAGGTGAGAATGCAAATGTGTAATTCCGATTCAAAAGCATAATGCCGCTTGCTTTGTTGATCATTCATGTTCAAGCACTCGTCTGTGTGGGCGACTGCACAATCCACCTTTTATTTGTTTTCCCTCTCCTTCTGCCTCACTGAATAGCTTTATTTTCTATTTCTGTTATTGGAGAAAGACAGGTTACATTTAACGCATATTAGAGGTTTTCACTTCAGCGCTTGGGGAGGAGGGATGGTGGGTTGGTGTAAATGTCCTGAAGGGCATTTGAATATTACTGCCAATCAGTTATGCCATTTAATTAGCATGGGGCTCTTTGCAATTTAATTCTTGGGTTGAAAAATATGAAACATAAAACCTGAGACAAATTATTCAGTTAGGGCTCGAGCGAGCTGCTGGAGATGGCTACTTATTTTCGACTTCATCCAACAATACCAAATAGGGAGAACCCCTTGAGACGGTGTGCGCATTGAAACATTCATGTCAGCCTTCCTCCCTTCAAAGCTGTATTAAACTGCTTTAATCCATCATTGTGATTGAGATGGCTTTTGGTCTGTGACACACGCACGCACCCACACCGTGGGGCTTTCCGTCAGTGTCTGTCCTTCACTTTGGCGTGGCACGATATCTACACCACATTAGATCACATTCATCACACTGCAGTGCACCAGGCTGAGCTGGGCTGTTGTGTGCTTGTGTGTGTCAGAGAGAGCGAGAGAAATTTTCCCATGTTTTTCAATGTCTCTTCCTTTTGGGGGGGGGGGCTGCTTTGTGTTGGGAGCCCAAATTTGTATTATTTGAACTATGATGCCATTTCTTTCTTCAAAAATGTCTTTCTTCAGGTGAGATCGCCATCCGTGTGTTCAGAGCCTGCACTGAGCTCGGGATTCGAACGGTGGCCGTCTACTCTGAGCAGGACACTGGACAGATGCACAGGTACGCTCGCCGGTGTGATAAAGCGATAAAGCTTGCGAAATGGCACACTGCAGCACCCGGAGGCTCCTGCAGTGGTTGAAATAATGAGGCTGGCAGCCAGACTTTTGAGCGAGCAGCTCAGCTGCCACTGCAGATTATTGATCACGACACACCATTAGAGGAAGCCTTTCAGCGTGTCTTTGTGATGCCTTGTGAGGCGGACGTAGGGGGTACTATATTGACGTTACAAAACATTCAGTCCAGCATGTTTGCCCAAACACCCTCATGTCCCTCAATGCCAGAGTTTTTTCTTTTTTCCTCATAGCATCTCTGTTTTATTGTTTTCCTGAAAATTGAGCTATTTTGATAAAATACATATAAAACATGCCTACACAATTTTTTTTTTCTTTTGTCTTTGTAGGCAAAAAGCAGACGAGGCCTACCTCATTGGGAAAGGGCTGCCGCCTGTCGCCGCCTACTTGGACATCCCCGACATAATCAAAGTAGCCAAGGTAAACTGTCATTACTTCGCTCAACTTTATTGATAGCGCACTTTAAAAACAAAACAATCTTAAAGTCAACGGGAACGTGCATAGGCGGTGCAGGGTGGGGGCCTGGAATCGGATATGCTCCCTCTTAGATGTTCCAGTGAAGAGGTGAGCAAGCAGTATTTTCATCCAAATGGAGAGTAGGACTGGCTGACTCCAGCACGCACGCACGCACGCACGCACGCACACACACACACACACACACACACACACACACGCACACGTCGCGAGATTGCAAGTTAAAGTGTTTAGGAAGTTAACGACTCTAAATGAAGTACATAAGCAGTCTTTTTTTTGTAATAATTCAACGTTCATTTGGCTTTATTTTAGCCTAAGTCTTGCCCATAAGACCAAAACATTCATTTAGTGAGTTTGTTGAATGTAAAACAGATTCACTCATTGCTAGATTGTTTGCTAAAAAATACATAGGAAGAATACCTTGGAAAAAAATGCTTATTAAATTGCAATCGCAATATTGAGGAAATAAAAAAAAAAATCGCAATTTGATTATTTTTCAAAATATTTCAGCACTAAGCACTGGTGTAGATTACTGTACTACGATCGTTATGGATTTCTACTATCAGCCGTTGAATCTGCAGAGAGCTCATGTCAGTTGTCTCTCAATCCGGCATTTTGTTCCCCAACCTCTCATTGTAGTCAAGGCATAAAAATGTCTGAAAAGAAGGCTCTTTTATCAACATTTCCATAAACTTGACATTTAATATGTGTGAGTGTGAATACATGTCATATAGCAGCCACCACCTCCCTAGGCCCCCTTTGTCAGCCACATCGACCAATTATCTTGTCATTTTTGTTCTTTTTGTCCTTTTCTTTCCCTTAATACGCTCTTTAGCACGTACGCAGCCAAGCTCATAAAAAGCTAAAATAATGCTCTCCTCTTTGGAGCTTATTTGCCACTTCCACATGCAACCGTACTGCTCCCTTGCGTGACGTTATTGTCATATACTGTGTGGAACAGTGTCTCTCTCACCTGCCTCTTTGTGTCTATGTGTGTCCAGACTTCCCTTAGCAACAGGATCGTCCGTGATTAAAGTCAGCCTTGCACTTAGGAGCAGATGGTACACGCTGGTGTGTGTGTGTGTGTGTGTGTGTGTGTGTGTGTGTGTGTGTCTGTCTCTGTCTCTGACCTTGTCATCTCATCAGACGTGTCTACATGCTCCCAGATGACGAACTTTGATAACATGAGAATGAAAGTGTGTCCAGCTCCAGTCTCCTTTTGTGTCACATGACGTGTCAATTGCATAAACTGAGGGGCCCAACTTGGTTTCCCGTGTACCAACCAAGTTGGCGGGCCAAGCTAGCCAACTGATACAGAAAGCAATTATTAGTCGTGTAGCTAGCACCAGAGATGAACCCAAGTGCTGATTGGTAAACAGAGTCTAAGGATCGAAGGGGTAGGAACAGAGACATGTCTGTGGACTACATCGCTGTCGTCCAGAACAGATAAAAACACAGCTTCAATCATCCTCTCCTAATAAAACAGTGGAAAACTGTTTCTAAACAAGAAACCAAGCACTCTCTCTCTCTCTGATGGAACCATTAGATGCAGAGATAAAATCAGCATCAAGGTTAGGGGCTGTAGCCTTGGAAAACAACATAGACGGTGCATTTCCTTTTGCTAACCTGAAGCACAAGCTGGGAGATAAGCAAGAGTTTCTTGAAAATGATTAAAAGGAAGTTGCCGGTTTTTCACCGCTGGTGGAACAGTATCAGCGATCTAATTATAAAATAGTGTCGTGAGCATTAAAATGGTGACTGTTACTTTCTGGAGCCACAATATCGTTACCATGAAGTGTAAAAAAAGCACCGGACCCAGAATTGACCCCTGAGGGACACCTTGCGTTCACGGCTAAAGGGTCCGACTGGACACTCTCTTGTCATCCTTTGTCAACAACGGGTCTTTCTCTCCATAGGACAACGACGTGGATGCCATCCACCCGGGCTACGGGTTCCTGTCAGAGCGCTCGGACTTTGCTCAGGCCTGCGCCGACGCGGATGTGATGTTTGTCGGACCGACTCCGGAAACGGTCCGCAAGATGGGAGACAAAGTGGAGGCCCGCACCCTCGCAATCAGCGCCGGTATGTAGACAAAGGGAGTGTGACCGACAGTCTCTTGATAATGGAAGTCCGTATGGATGCCGGGCTTGTTTCTACGTAACGCGTCGCTCGTGCTCGTCAAGGTGTACCCGTAGTCCCGGGAACAGACTCCCCCATCAGCAGTCTGCAGGAGGCCCACGCCTTCGCCCAGAGCTACGGCTTCCCCATCATCTTCAAAGCGGCCTACGGAGGCGGCGGCCGAGGCATGCGGGTGGTCCGAGAGTACGAGGTGAGCCCTTCCGATCCCCTTCCGGACAAACTTGCGCTTTATATTCATGACATTTCTGTTTTGTGGCGAATTGCGAGGATATGATGACCTGGTCGTTTATATATCCGCAGCTGCCACTCACCTCCTACTAGCCGGTCTGCCGTCTGAAATTGCCTCAAGCGTGCATGGCAGCTAAAACATTGAGAGCAATTTTCTGTGTGCCCAGGGTCCTATTACCAGAATGTATTGTCACACTTTTCACATGTGTGGAATGTCTGCCTTATTTCCCACAGAAGTAATGTTTACCGCAAAAACAACCTTGGCAATATCCAAATGTAAATCTCCAGCGATGATTGACACATCCACTTCCCTTTGCTAATGCTGGCCTGTCTTCCTCTTTGCACTTTTTTTTCCCCCCTCCTCAAGTTGCAGCCATTTCCTTTTGCATCTTATGAAAACTAATTGAGTTTTCTTTCCCCCTTGTCGATGGCGCAAGGCACATTTTCGCATAACAGAGTCAATGCGGAGTGACGCATTGTTTCCCCCCCCCCTTTGCTGCAGGTGGGACTAATGCGGCTTCTTTCCTCAACCCCGCATCGCTTTCATGTCCTTCTGGCGTGCGGCTGTCTCTGAAATGTGCAACTCAAATGTTCAAATGACCTTCCGCAGGCGCATCCACGCCCTCGCGCTGTCGCTGCACACTATTTTCACTGAGAGCCTGCAACCAGCTTCTTATGCTCCCAATGTTTTTTTTTTTTCATCCTGTTTCTCAAATTTGGCCACGTCCAGCTTTGTTTTTCTATCCAGTGAAGAGATCACTTCATTTTTGGTTGCGATCACTGAAAATGACAGCGACAGTGACCGTTTTGACAGTCACGGCGAGAAAGTCCAACAAACACACTGTGCAAAAATGCTTTGAAATGCTGCATACTGTCTCTGCAGTGGCGTCTTGAGTCACAAGTAACCCAACTCGGAGGTTTTTCGACAGACGGGTCACCATTTTTGCTTTGACTTGCGAGCCAGAAGTGGAGACAAATAGTATATTATGCACACAGGCATGGCTTCATTATCGTCTACAAAGAATGACTGATATTTCTGCAGGCGACAGAGGAGCTGAAATGTCTCCACGTGTTGAATCTGCATGTCCGTATTGTTCTTTGGAGGCACCTCAGGGCTCTAGACTGAGACCAATTTGGGTGCTCAAACACAAAAAAAAGTTGCACCGGTGCGACCAGCCTTTCGAGCGACATTAGTGAGTGTCTGTGCCAAAGTTTTAATGTTTGCTCAAGTCAGATTTTTGTCACCAGGGTTCTGTTCTACTACTACTACTACTACTATTATTATTTTTTAATTTACCTCAGACATTTTATTTATGGTTTCACATTTTCTTGAGGTAACAAGTTATTTGCCTTTGCAAATAGTATACTCGATTAAACATGCTCTATCATATCAGCAGCAGCAAAAAAACAAAAACAATATTATCGTTGATTATGATAATTTGGGGGAAAATATATCATTCTAAAAAAAAAAATTATTATTGTGACAGGCTTAGGTGAGTGACCAATGCCTTTCAGGTTTCAAGTGGAAATACGGTAGCTGCGGCAAATATATCATTCTGTGTTAAGATAAGATAAGATAAGATAAGATAAGATATCCTTTATTTGTCCCACACTGGGGACAAATAAAGGATATCTTATCTTATCTTTTTTTTATTAAATAAATTTATTATTATTATTATTATTATCTGTGATTTTATTAATTTAGAAAGTTGAAAATGGCTTGCTCCCTTTGATGATGCAGTATTAATGTTTGAATAAAGATGCTGTTTTTATGGTCTCCTGAAAAGCCAGCATTTTGGAGGTACGAGGATTGTGCCCGACGCCACCGATTATGCAATATATGCAGCATCCATACACACCCAAATAGTGCAACGCCGATACAAACTCCTCTTGAAAGATGTTGCCTTCACCCAATACGCCGCTTCTCGATTTCATTGCTCTTGTGCGAAAAAAACCCACTTTGTTGTTCACTTTTTGTGCCATCTGACGTTTTAGAACCTTTTCAAATATTGGCTGTTGACATTTGTGACTGTTGAGTCTCAGGAGCTCGAGTGGTGGAGGCGCCCATCATGTGAATACTGCACCTTTTCAAAAGCAACAACTTGACTTCTCGAAATAAATAAACAAACAAAAATAAAAGCGCCAACAAAATCCAGTTTCTCCACATCATAGAGTCCATTATGGGCCCAAGAAGTTCTCTTGTTCATTGGCTCAAAGTTTGGGCTGGCGCCGATGACGCACGACGCAGCCTTGAGCACCCACTCGATTTGCCTCTCTTTGAGACGACTCGCGTATCCTCCTTTGAGGCAGGAAAAGTGAGTCACCCCCTACCCCCTTTTTTTTGCCCCCCGAAGCAGGGGGCAACACCATGGGCCGGCAATTTGTCGCAGACTGACAACACAGATTGAGTCATGCCCTTGACTTGCCCTCGTGCCTCGTGTGTGCCGTTGTCTCCCCATGGCTTGTTTGCAACAAATTCTGTGCCGGCGGAAGAAAAGACAAAAAAAAAGGCACGGGACAAACTGCACCATGTGGATTTGACAAATTGTGTGAGATCTCAGTGAGGTTTTTGAACTCAAAACGGTAGCCAACAGTCAGCGAGGTGCAGAAGTTGAAGTTTTGATTGCAAAAAAGTGTGAGGAAATGTACGCGGCGGACTTTTTTTTTGCCTCCTTTACCGATGCTTATGGATTTCTGTGCTCTATTTGTCAGGAACTTGAGGAGAATTACCAGCGGGCCTACTCGGAAGCGCTGACTGCTTTCGGCAATGGCGCTCTGTTTGTGGAGAAGTTTATTGAAAAACCAAGACATATTGAAGTGCAGATCCTCGGTAAGTGCACTCGGACACATGTGGGCAGTTGCCACAGTTCCCTTGAAAAAGGAGCTTGGTTACCTTACTGATGACTTGAAAAGTCACTTTGATTTCTTGATTTGTAACGTTCAACAGATGCCGATAACCCCAACTAACATAAAATATGACAGTTTTTAGATTTTTAACTGTGGTATTGAAAACCAATTTTTCTTTTTAATTACAAAGACAACCATTGTCAACTGTTTAATTTTTTTTTAGGCAGTTTTTTTTTTTTTTGCCCTGACATATTTTACTGTTCAAATTGTCATGACAACTTTCACATTTATCATGTACATTGTGTATAAATATAATGATGACATTTTAGGGACCTCATGCGGTCATGCAGCCTTGTGGGTCTTTCTCTTGAAGCTCGAATGTTCCGCAATACATTTTTATTTTTCTTAAATTTGAAAAAAAAAAAAAATCACATACGCCTATGATTGTTGAAGCTAGATAATGCTTTGTCGACAGCACAGACTTTCTTCAGCTAAGACAAACTCCAAAAAAATTGTGACTTTATTTCCAGTTTGTGAATGTGAATCTGTCTGCTTCCTCTATTGTTATTTTCCCATGTGGTCAAAAACATGACACGGTGCACGCGTGACCTATTGTCCCACAAACACATGGAAGGTAAAACCATGATTGAAAACTGATCTGAATCTGATTCGTGTTCGTGCGTTGTCAAATGTCACTCACTGCTGCCCCCAAGAGGCAGTGAATGGCACCGCCACTTAATAATGAACGACGAGTGGGCGTTAGCTTACTGTTTAGCTGATTTTCGCCACTGTTAATTTCCATACAGTAACGAATTGTGACTTTACGAAGTAACTGTCGTCAGACTACTAAACTGAGAGAAGTAGAACATTGGAGTAGTTGTTCCTGTTCCATTGACACCAAAGTATGACAGTGGTTCATTTTTTTTAACAAAACTCACTCACTGAATTATATTTTCACTCGTTAGTGTGTAAATAACACAAAACTCCGTAATGCAGCGCGGCTCCCGTGGCGTGAGGAACCAGGCCCGGTATTTACAACACTTATAGATTTGTTCTCAAGCTATTTTCAACACCATAAATTGGTTAATAAGGCGTAAAAATAACGCCGGCACAGACCAATAGTATCGATTTGTGGAAAAAAATATAAATTATACCCCTGGGCTTTTTCTGGAAATGACTTGTTGTGACTATAATGTGAGTCACAGCACCACCTGTTTATAAATGTATCAATGTTTTTTTTTTACAGTTGGAGGATTGGGGGGGAGAATAGTTTTCTTTTGTCACGTTTGGACTTGTGTGTCTCCACAGGAGATAAATACGGTAATGTCATCCACCTCTACGAGAGAGACTGCTCCATTCAGCGGCGCCACCAAAAGGTGACTTTCTCACACCGTCGACGGCGTTTCTGTGGGTGGTCACGCTCGGCAGAGAGGTCTCACCTTCCAGCGCGGCGACGAGGATAAATCGGCCTAATCGGCTTTTGTCTATCAGCCGTGCGTCTCATTAGGGAACATATTCATACTTGAGTTGATTATGATAACGGAGATTACGGCGTGCGTGTGTATGCGTGTGTGTGTGTCGTAGGTGCCAAGAGGATAATACAGCAATGAAAATGCCCTAATGCTGTTATCGGCATCCGCGGCATTTAAAGCACCATGCGCCAAATCAACTCTGCTCTTTGAATTATCTGGGAATTAACGCTCGCCCCTTTAGGCGGCGCGGCGCTCTTTGCGTCTCTCCTAATGAATTAGCTGTTTTCGCCTCGTCTTATGAAATGAGCAAACATGCGACGGAGCACCAAGTGGCGCGTCATCATATATGCCGCATGCGTCACCCTCGCGTTTCATCAGCGTCGCCGCTGATCATAGAAACGCGCCTGCTTGTTTTTTTGCGAGCTACTACTGCTCCTCGTTGAGCCGACGTGACTTGATCTGCATTTGGCCTAAATCTAAAGTCTTTTTTTTCCCTCTCCCTCGCTCACATGAAGAGTCGCCTGTTGGAATAGATTTGGAATGCTGGAGTACGGATGGGATATTTTTAGTCCCTCTGTCTCAGAAGTGAAATTCATACTGGGTAGAGGAGGAGGAGGAGGAGGAGGAGGAGGAAAAGATGAGATACGAAGGCTAATTGACTTCCTACTGTGTTTTATTTGAGTTGATTTATTTTTGGGTTCCCACTTGAATTTCCTTGGGTTAGTTAGCTTGGCCCGTAGCCCCTGGCCAATTGTTGCATTGGCACAAATACTTTTGAGCTAGCTTTTTCAAGCTCCCCACTTAAAAAAAAAAAGTTGTTGTTTGCTCTTAGATCATGGTAAGGAAAGTGACCAAATAGGGATTTATTTCTCTCAGTGGCCACTGTTCAAAGTTGCTGTAAGATGTTAGCTTGATGCTAACGCTGTGCGCGCTTTACAGGTCGTGGAGATCGCACCGGGTTTCCAACTGGACCCTCAGCTGAGAAACCGGCTTCATTCGGACGCTGTCAACCTTGCCAAATTGGTAGGTGTCTCGCAGTTTTTTTTTTTTTTTTTTTAAATAGCAATCAAGTATGCATCACAATAGCAACTACAAACTGCGTGTCGTGATGGTGACAAAAGATGGAGTCCACGGAGTGAATGAGGAGTGCCATGCAAAACAAAGCCCCTGACGTTTACCGGTAACTCGGGTGACGTGGTGAGTCGGTGTCGGTGTGTGTGTGTGTGTGTGTGTGTGTGTGTGTGTGTGTGTGTGTGTCCAGTCTTATTTTTTTTTTTCCATAGCCTTTTCCAAAGGCATCATAGCATTTGAATTGCAGTCCCCCAAACTATTTGCATTTTGCCAAACAAGCGTGCGTGCGAGTGGACTTGAAATATATGGAAATAAAATTTGTCGAGTGCTTTTGAAATCAACTCTCAATATCATCCATCCTCCCTGACTTTCGCCGAAAGTAGCTGTGACAACATCATTTGAAGGGGGCCGGGGGGCTCAAGGAGGAGATTTCATGCAGATCGCAGACGAAGAAAAGGACAAGGGAGAGAGAAGATCTTATGTAAGAGGGGCTGAATGCAAACTGGCCAAAGATGATTATTGTTAAGGATGCTTATATAGTGGCAAGACCGATTTTCTCTGTTGATCTGGACTTTTTTATTTTTTTCCTGTAGTGGAGACTCTTTGAACACGTTTGGGACGTCTTCTTGAAAGCCAAATGAAGAATTTTTATTCCTTAAAAATCTTAATAAGGTCTTAGAAACCGATTACCGACCCAATCACAATTCATGGTTCAAAAAAGTATGAATGCTTTTAAATCCAGGTTAAAACTATGCTCATTTCCCATACCTATGATGAAGCCTTAAAATCACATTTAACCGCTCATTAAGTCAAAGACTTAATGACGCCCATACTGTATTGTACGGCGCCTGTTGCCAGCGTTTAGTGGCGGCTGCGCTTGTGGCTAGCAGCACTGGCAACAGCTGTCATCTTACTTTTCAAAGGCAGTTTATTAGACGTAAATGATTCTGCACAATTTGATGCTGATACTCTGACACAGTTAACCAAATTACACAAAGTCACAGAGAAAAAAAAAATTAGACTGATTTTGGGGCAGCGTATTATACACAAAGGATTTTACGATATGGATAATAAATCTCTTCATTGTCATGCAGGTTAATTTATTGCTTGTGTATGTAAGACTTTGACATACTAAACGCATATTTAATCATTGTTAAATTTAATACTAAATTCAATTTTCAGAATTGTTTTTTTTATGGAGGCTTGCTACTTGTTTTGGGAAATCTGGTGAAATAATCCTTATTTTTTTTCTAAATAAGTACCCTCACTGCATGTACTTCCAAGTTGATAACAGCTTGCAAATGAGAGTGAAAGCACTTTTGGGAGGACACGGGAAGCCTTTTGCTTCAGCGTCAAATCTCTCCACGGGTATTGAAAGCTGCTCGCTCCCTAGCAACGGTCAACTTCGATTGTGCGGCGCCCAAAACAAAACAGCGAGATGCTCTTCAGCAGAAAATTGTGCTCAAGCATCTTCTTGCAACGCCTCCGAATGAATAAATTGCTCAGATATGTATGTGCTGAGTAACCCTGTGCAATTGTAGCCTTTTCATGTTAATCAGCATCACACTGGGAAGTAATGACATGCTCTTTGCAACATCAACCTGCTATTGTGTCTTGCACTGTGGTCTTGATGCTGGCGACAGGCACTCAGTCTCCCTCGATGCCCCCTTTTTTTTTCTTTTTTCTTTTCAATCCTTGTTGCTCACCGGAGGTTGGATATTCCGCTATCATTTCAGCAAAGTCAACGCCAGGCTTTGGGTTGTGACCGCGAGTGCACGGCAAACGATTGACACCTAGCCGGTCACACTTTTGTGTTTCTGATTGATGGTGTCTGAAAAATCAAGCTTTATACTCACAGTTTTAACGAAATTGCTAAAAGATTTTTTGTTTGTTTTATTTTGGGGGAGCGGGGAATTGCACATACCTGTTTTTGTTCAATTTTTCAGTCATCCTTGACGTATAAACTCGACGTTTGAAAACCGATATCTCCACCTCTTACGCTTTTCGCTATCAAATCACAACAAGAGATGCCCGTCCATCACTCTGTTTCAAGGATGACTTCCTAAATTGTTCATGTATTGCTTAATTAGTCGTAATGATTAGTTTAGCTTGGATAAATGCACTTGTGTCTGATCCCCGTGTGCATAAGAATAGGCAGGAACGCCCATGTGTGCAGTGAATATTGCCGCGACAAGATGAAATGATTTCGCAGTCAGAGAGGATACGCTTCACGCAGGTGACATTAAAAACAAACGTCGTGCGGAGTATATTTTGAATGAGTGCAAAGTGGGAGATGAGCTTAATTAGCCAGTGGCGGATCTGCTTTCTCCCTTTGCGGCGCAGGCGGGGGCGTTGTGTGCGTTCTGTCCATAGTGCGAGCGGAGCCCAAGCTTGTAAATGAAGCCGCCGAGATACCGGACCAAAGCAGCACTTGGTTCACAATATTATCAGAGCTTTGGCACCCCCCAACCCCCAACCCCCCAACTCATTGCGACTTTTGAACTTCAGTACATTTCAGAGTCAGTGCGTCTGTATCTTTCCTTAAGTACAAGAGTTGAATCAGTACTCGTAAAAATTGTGAGCGTGAGTACTTTTACCACCTCTGATCCCTTGCGCGTTGCCTCCAAATTCTTCAGATCTTTTCTCATTGGCGATCACTTGCACACATGCACGCTTGCAATTTGTACATTGCGCTCACGGTTGTGTGTGAGTAAGCCAAAGCGCCTTTTTGCATGCAAATGCTGGCGGATACCCTCGCAGAAAAAAAAAAAAGCAACGCTGTGAAGTAATTTCATGCCTGTGTAGTTCCAGACAGCGCAGATCGGCGCTGATAAAAGCATTCTCATGCGCAAACATTTACACCAAGCGTCTGGAGATGCGGTAGAAGCCGAGTAGATTTTTGTGCTGACTGGCTTTTGACAACTCATTAGTCGCTTTTTGTTTCTTCTATGAAATGTTTTGAGAAGAAGCTTCTCGCCAGTGTTTGGGTGGCTTCGCTTTGCGGATGCACTGAGTGTTGTCTCGTTGAAATCGACTCCCAATCCATCTTAACTTGGCACACGGTACGGTGAACTCTACCACGCTGCCATTTGTAGCATAGATGCTACAATCAAACTTCCAAACCACTGCGTGTAGGCATAAATCGATCAGCGCAAAAAAACAAAATTGAAACAAATACCCAGTGAGGCCGAACATGACTGGATGCTTTCGATGGAAAAGTTGACTATATTTTTCCTACTATATTCCTAATGTTGATTCAGTGATGTGTCAAAATTCTGCGGTACAGTGCCAACTACTGTCAAGGAGGACTTAGTCGATATAAGGCCTTTTTTTTGGGGCCTTAATTATCGGTGGCTGGTTTTGGCAGCCTCCACGAGTATCTGATACCTTAAATTAAAGCGAGTATTGGCCTGATACCGATACCTGATGTCAATACTCTGCCATCCTTAGTTTGGCCATCGCGTGTTAAGTCAAGTTATGGCGGGCTTGATTTACACTACATTTTTAAAACTTTATTATTTTTTTAAGAGCCTTCCTTCTTTTCACCATTTTGGACGCGGCTTTGGCAGCAAATGTCTGCGGTGCTTTCAAGTGCCGATCGTGATGGAGAGTTTGCCAGCTCTTGGAGTCCGTCTTTCATCCGAGAAGATCAAGCGTCTTTAAAAAAAACAAAAAAAAGGTTTTGAACTTTTCCTTAAAGTGAGCCCAAGCGCTACGAGCGCTCAAGAAATAAATAACAGGTGAACTTCATTGACGGGGACCGTGGTTAACATGCAAGGAGGCTCTTCGCAGATGTCTGCGGGCAGAAAAACAAAACGATCTGTCTAATTAGCTGAGTGTTCTGTCGGTGTGGATTCTTGCACGTTACTTTTATGTCAGTGAGGGCTCGCACAACCGCGCTGCGTTTAACCTTCAGACACAGCCGAGCGAGCTTAACCGTAATGATGCCTTGTTTGTTTTGCGTGACTTGTTTGTGCACCTTGATTCGAGGTTAACTCAAAAGTAAGCCTCCCTATACATGGAAAAGCCCTATAAATGCGTTCCAAGTGATAAATGACACCAAGCCCATAATAAGCCATTCGATGCAAAAGGCATGCAAACGAGCACATGTGGGTTGCAGGAAATGTAATGCCGAGCGTGTTGCGTTGACACCGAGTGTTTTGTATGTATAATCCACACATCACATATACATAATCAGGACACCCATCGTCTTGACTACCCCCCCCCCCACGTTTCCTCACTCTTTGTGCAGCGCTGTACACAGCCTGTGTTATGAAGGAGAAAACCTCATTTTTATACATTTTATGTCTCTAATATTGGCGCCGAGAATAGATTCCGTTGGCGCACGTGGCCGCGTGTGCCTGGCCATGTGTGCTCATGTGGCGCTCTGTGATCACTAGGTGGCTTTATTCCCTCCACTTTTTCATCATTTCACAGACAAGCAGCTCATTATGCTTCCATTAAAGTGCTGACGGCGCAGAAGGGGGATCTGGGCCAGCGAGAGAGCCGTGGGACCGAGGCGGGCACGTAATCGGGCTTCCAGGAGGAGAGCGAGTTGATACACCAAGCGCCTGATTTGCTCAAATCATAAATAGCAAGCGCTAAAATGCCATTGACTAAAAAGTAACCATATAAACAGGCAACGACTTTTATATGCTAGCTGCAAGGCGACAACTGACACCCACTTAACAAGCAGAATGGCTAATGGTTTGCCAGTTTGCAACTCGCTGCTATCCTGAGTCATCAACAGCATTGACTCCTACGTCGCTCCGGGCCTCGCCTTTTTAATTCGAATTTTTAATTAGCATTTACCTCAAAATCCATATCAACTCAACTCAACTTGATTTGAAGAGCACTTTTAAAAACAACCATGGTTGCATACAAAAAAAAAATCAGAGGTAGGTAGGTACGCCTGGATTGGAGTTATGTGCTCCCTCCAACGAGCTCCAGTTAGGAGGCGAGCCGCAGCATTTTGGACCAACTGGAGACGCTAGAGGGAGGACTGGTTGACTCCAGAATATAGCGCATTACATTAACCCACCAATATGTTTCAAAGGTATGGATTACTTTTTCTAAATGTTGTCTTTGAAAGGAGAGACTTTACTTTAGCCAGCTTCCTAAGATGAAAACAAAGCAAAACAATTTGCCAGTCAAATTTTAAATCGATGTCCAATTTAAAACCCAAATTCCAGACTACCGGCTTTAGGTAAGATGCCAGTGGGGCAAAGTCAACAGGGTGAGCGAAACAAGGCCCACTGGGAGCAAACACCATCACCATGTTTTCCTCTTGCTGAAGTTTACAAAGTTTTGTGCCATCCAGACATTGATTTGCCCCAGGCAGGGCAAAAGTAGCCTAAAGGAGAAAGCACTCTTTTTTTTGCTTAGCGAGACATTGATATGACTGTTATGCACTTTAAATTAAAGGAAATTCCATGCTTTCTGAAGATGGAACCCCAGGAGCAACCAATACAATGAAAACAGCAGGGGCCACAAAGTTGAACCCTGTGGAATCCCATTTGACACTGGGGCAGATGAGTGACTAATGTATACTTGATGCACATAGATTAAGTTAAGCACATGCAATGTGATTTTTCAAATCTGAGACTAATTGCAGTGGCTGATTTGGGGTGTTTATTTTCAAACCTGCAGCAAAGTCAGAAAATGTCAGCTTTGAATGTAAAACAGGTAAAGGCTATGAAGCAAGGATTAAAAAAACACGCTTTTACATGGTGACTTTTTACAGTGTCATTAATTAAATTGGTTTGGTGCTCCTCTTCCTCTCTCGGTACGTGAAGTTATTGCTCTACTTGGAGGCATATTTTTCCCCATTAATTGATAGTTAACATCCATTTTTATGAGCCCTCAATGTTGCACTTGGCCTATATATGACACATTAATATGGATGGAATTTCAGAGACTGCAACCACAGAAGACGGCTCTCGTCTTTCCTCTTTACCTTCTCTGGATCCACTTTACAGCTTCATTCCAGCCCTCTTGTAAAATATTTGTTCCCCTCCCCGTCCCTTCCTCCTTCTCTTGCTGAACAATATGAGTACAGTGGTAGCTCCGCTTATGAGTAACCCGGTCAGCTGACTTTTGCAAGTTATAGGGCATCGCTGGGCCTAACTGAAACACATTACCTTTCTTCGAAAATTCCACTAGCTTAATGCTAACACTCAGTGCAAAACGGCATAGCCAGGCTAATGAAGGTAGCGTTGATGTTGTGGTGAATATAACCCAACTGTGTAAGCTGCGCCACAGAAAAAAAGAAAAATCTTTTATATGCTGTTTGACTTATTAAATCAACATACCATAAGTCAAGGAACGACTGTGTTATGGTCCGTAGCCTCTCCTTTGGAACTCAGATTGTCTTTTTTCCTACCGTGTCCATGCATTGCTCCCTTGCCATCTGTCCATGTGTGACCTGAAAACCGCTTCACCACATTTGCAACACTTTTTAATTAGATTTCACGGAGAGGTAGCAGTGAAGACACTATTACCATTATTTTTGGACCTGTAGTCATCAAGGTGTGGAAAAGTGTGTGCGTGCTTGTCTTTGGCGGCAGTAAAATGGGTGAGAAAGGTCCCACGACCGAAATGGAGCTGATGTATTGGTATGTGTGTGCGTGTTCACGCTTATATCAACTATGAATCAGACCAGAATTGTCTGTCCAAAGTCCGAGCGGGAATTGGATAAGATTGGGGAGAATCCCGGCGCCATCTTGACAGCGGTTCTCCCCAGAGAAGAGAGAGACAGTTTTTGCAAGGGAACAAAGTTGCCGCAAACTCATGCCGCCTTTCACTTTTTTAAAGATGCTCCCGTGTCTCGCCCCAGAATTGGAAATGAAAAGGAAGCGACACAGTGGCAATTTTCCGGTTCACGCCATTTCCCGCTCAGCACGAGCGAATGAAAGGCACGAGCGGCGCGCAAAAGCCTTTCTGGCCTCAGAGCGCATCGCCACTTGATTTTGTTTGATTATGTCTGGAAAAGGAGTGACGCTTTTGTCGAATGTTCTCGCTGGGGATTTGGAAAGAGACTTTCAACTGGAGTGCCGTTCCCGACATAGCGAGACAACATTATTAGAAGCATTCTTTTGGCTTCACCACATTTTGCACATCCTCATCAAAACGCATTTTAAATATTCAGTGTAACCTTGCAAAAAGAAGAGCGCTAAAAATAAAACGCGAGAGTAGAATACGCCTTGAGAGAACTGACTCTACCCTGAATGATTAAACTCCACATTACGCAAACACAAAGTAGAAAATCGAGGACATGAGGGGCAAACGGTTACAAGCCAGCCTCTTGTTGTATGAATGTAGTTCTTTGAGTTACTTTTTCAATGGTTACGTTTTGTTTGAAGTATACTGCGAAGCTAAACTGCGCTAACTGCCATTTCAATGCCAAATGTCACGTTTTCATCAAATCAACGAAAAAAAAATCTATCTATCTATCTTTATCTAGATATAGATGTACTGTATATATCTGGAAATATCTATATATCTATATCTACATCTATCTATCTAGAGCTATATAGATATAGATAGATATTTATAGATATAGATATATATCTGCGATTGGCTGGCAACCGGTATTTGTGTGTGTGTGTGTGTGTGTGTGTGTGTGTGTGTCTATTACATGTATGTATGTGGCGACAAAAGGTTTCCATTCATATTTCGTGTCTCGGTTTGGACTAAAATGTAACAAAAACTCCCCAAAACGTTTGATGTGGTGTTTCCCCCGTCCCGACTACTAAACTAGTTTTGCGCTCGTCTCCGTCCTTGGAGTTCAAAGACTGGAGGGATTGTTATGCTTGCCGCCACTCGTCTTCTGTTTGGATTCCTCGCCTGTACGTCCTTACGGAGAAAGGTTGTGAGAAGGTGCTGAGAAGCACGAGCAGATGCACATAGCCTAATTGCAAATGTCTGTGCTATGTTTAAAAAAAAAAAAAAAAATGGGTGGGGGGAATTTGCACATCCTCATCCTCAATTTGGTGATAGTGCTGCGCTCACAAGATTCAAGCCAACGCTGGAAATGAGACAATGTGCAGCGGCGGCAGAAAATGGCGACCGCGCAGAGGAAAAATAATGCTGTGAGCATCTCCCAAAACTGCCAGCCCGATAGTTTTGCATAAGGCGGCAGTAAACAAGCACTCACCGTGAGCGCCTGGAGTTTCCGAGGCACATTGTCCCTGTGAATTGGCACCAAGTGCACTCGGAAACAAACAATGTAAACAAAAGTATTTGACCGGGTGATCACTGAGCACATTCAGTCGGCTGAGACCACTTCTGGTCCGGTTTTGTTCAACACCTTTGAGGACAGACGAGCGATAATATGATTGACATTCGTTCATCATGTTGATGGTCATGCCGCTGTTCCAACAGATGTTTGGCTCTTCTTCACTTTTCGAATAAGAACCTTTGGAGCCTTTTGTAAGGCAACAAACGCTGTCCTCTGCTGGTTCGAGTTAGACATTGCACTCCGTTTTCCACAATATTGCGATTTACAGTGTTCCCTCACTTATCGCGGTTAATGGGGACCGTGACCCTGCCATGATAAGTGAAAAACCGTGAAAAAGGGTTGCCCCCCCACCATATAAATAAAGCTGTGTTGTATTGTATTCCCTTTAGCATAGCTCCATCTAGTGGACGCATAACGCAACCGCAGCCACTACTGCAGCTTCTGTTCTATGCACCTTATCAAGTGGTGCGCCCTATATATGAAAAAAGTTTTAAAATAGGTCATTCATTGAAGGTGCGCCTTATACCCCGGAGCGCCTTATAGTACGGAGAATATGGTATATTTATATGTGTAAAAATATAGTGAATTGTTTTCATTAAAATGACCCAACTTTGAGAATTCACGTGTTCACGCTTACAAAAATAAAGATATGAAGTACAGACCTCCCCAAAAAAATTATCCAATTTTGAACAAGCTAATATCGGCTAATTACATCGTCTGGTCCCGAGCTTTGGGGGATCATGAAACAAATTGAACTTGTATGTCAAAGCAAAATGGTGTTGCCCGTCGACTTGCCTGTCGTCGCTTGTCAAGCAGTGACAAATTAGTCTGTTACACTGATTCACTTAGACACGGTGAGAGCATGTGTGTGTGTGTGTGTGTGTGTGTGTGTGTGTGTGTGTGTGTGTGTGTGTGTGTGTGTGTGTGTGTGTGTGTGCGTGTGTGTGCGTGTGCGTGTGAGCACGATGGCCTTGTGTGTGAAAGCTGATATAGACTCGGCCTTGAGCATTATGTATCCATCATCATTAGTGTGAGGGGTGCTGGTGATGGTGCTCCTTTTTGTTTGGCGGGCACATTCGTTTCGGTTATCATCCTCAAAGTGAGGATGATTCATTGGAGTCAGTGTGCCACCAAGTCTCTAATTTTGACTTTTTGTAAAAACAACTGTGGCACTTTTTTAATCCCCATAAAAAATTAACAAGTCGCTCACTAGTTTAAAAAAAAAAAAAAAAGAAAAAAAACGAAGTTAGTTTTGCTTTACTTTTTAATTACATCCAAATAAAGACTTTGTCTTCCGTGAAGCCCTGTCCCGGATTTGCTGTTTTTGAGCCTGTCGAGTTTATTGAAGTTTCTTTTTATGTGTTGAATGTATAAGTACAAAGTAAATAGGTCTACTTTTGGCAGTGGGAATTCTACCCTTTCCATTCTTTTTTTTGTTACCACCTTTGTTGATTTCTTTTCTTTTTGGCATTGAATTCAAACTGCCAAGAGCAGAGGAAGCAAAAGTATACCCTGATTTTAGCAAGGGGGCAACACAGAATCAGCGCTTTTCTTTTCCCGCAGGTGGGCTACGAGAACGCGGGGACGGTGGAGTTCTTGGTGGACAAACACGGCAAACACTACTTCATCGAAGTCAACTCGCGGCTTCAGGTGGAGCACACGGTGACAGAGGAAATCACGGAGTGAGTACAGCGAGATTTCGCTTAACTGCTACTGGGTAGGGCTGAGATATATATATATATATATATATATATACACCAAAAGCCACCGTTGAAGGATTGCTGCATTTATTTGGAGCTTGAAGCCCATTTGAATTGGCCCGAGAGGAGTCGCGTCCTGCATGAAGTGGCAGAGGGTGGACGTCATCTCGTTTGCACAGACCGCCTTTACACAGGCAAAAGTCCAGCCCCCCGGTAGCCAGTGACAGATTATGCCCACAGGCGGCAGGGGGATGGGTGATGAGGGGAAGGGGGGGAAGGGGGAGGGAACGCATGAAATTGTGAAAAAGTATGTTTGGTAAATTTGTACTCCAAGCCCATTAGTCCTCAGGCTTTTCCCAAGGCGGCTCTATCAAACTCTCTGTGTGGTACCACCGAACTTCACAACATTTTCATGCCAAAAAAAGTGAAAGCCTCCCTCTTGTCCTATATTCCTGGATCCCACTTCACACCTTTTCTCTGCATCCCTTTCCTCATTTCAACTCGCTCCTCTCCAGACTGGCAGAGATTAAAAAAAAAAACTAGTCCCCTCCCCGGACTGCAGGTGGGCTTGTGAGCCCCTAAAGTCATTCTTGAAAGCCCCTTCAGTCAGTGTTTGATCAACAAAGCCCCGCTGTATTTGCTGGAGATTGCATCTGCCAGTTTCCCTGGCATCCTCACAGCAGGCCTTGTGGATGTGTGCCCTCGTTGAGCTCTGCTGCTGGGTCTCGTCTATTTCTGCCTTCCGCTGAGAAGACCAGCTTGAACTGAGCTCGTTTTTAGCCCGCTTGGAATGTCTCACTGGAGGTCGCTCGGCCTCATCCCGCTCGGTGCCCGCCCATCCATCTCACCGTTATCACTGCTGTCACATGTGATGCCCCCTCATGCTATCATTGGCCCGCTCATTCATCTCCCCTCCTGATCGCGTTGTCCCGAACCTCACCTTTGCCTCGTTTGCTCCACGCCATGATTCATATTGCTCTGTCCCCATTGGCAGCCTGTCCCTCCCCCACTTTTTAATTCGAGCCTTTAGAATCACAATCAGAATAGTTGAATTCTCGTCATAGCACAGCGAGCAAAGAAACGGAGCAGACACAACCCGTCCAAGAGATGTACAGTAGGCAAACAGTGACCGGCAGGGGGATACAGAACGGGAGTTTGCCGGATCTCCTTTTAAAGCGCACCATTTTCACAGAAGAAAGGAACAATAAATCAACCCCAGACTTAGCTCCTGTACGGGGGAGCAAAGCACGGATTTGGAGGGAAAAAAAAAAAAAAATCAGAACGCAAGCATACATTCATACAAGACGGACAGAGTAGTACAGGTGGAGGTGGGGTGGGCGAATGTCACGGGGCGGACATTGCAGCCCTCATGTAGAGGGCAGCCTTCAGGGCGCCGCCACGTCCCATTCTGCAGTTGCGCCATAATAGAGGAAAAGAGCCGAGTTGGTGGGGCAGCCAACAAGCGCTTTGATATCTCGGGTTGTGTTTTGCATTTGCGTGTGTCTTGCTTTTGTGTGATTAAAGGCCGTATCTCACTGAGCCGCGAGATTTGAGGAGTGTCTGCAAACGGCCCGAATGTCGATTTTCCGATTCGCAATTATCCAGTGCACTTGCGACATGCGTTTGGCTAACTAGCTATGGCTACATTCTAATCTTCCCTTCAGATAGTCCACTGGCGTAACCGCTTTACAGTGCTTCGTTGTCTGCCACGAGTGCGCGCAGGTCACAGAGAGGTGGCGCAAGACCCACAGAGAAGGAATCCTCGCACGTCACAGTGCTTCCACAGCTTCTATCGCCACACTAGTGGCACCCGCAAAAATAATAGAGAGTAGGTGGGATACCGTTTTGCGTAATCGGGAGAAAGGAACCAACATCTCTCGCTCACAAATGGAAAAATCCACCCTTGTGTTGACAGCTGTTGATGTCCAAAGGCTCTCCCGTGCTAATACCTTTTCATCTGTCTTCCTGCTCTTCTCAAGTGTCGCACAATCCAGTCCATTCTCCTTGATGTGCGCGTGTGTAAAAGAGAGAGAAAAAAAATCTGCGTGATATTTAATCCCACAGGCATTCAATTTATGGTGTTTGAGTGGCAGACGTGTGAGCAGCATTAAGAAAACAAAACAGAATCAGTAAGCCTGCCTCCGTATCAAACTCTTCTTTTTTTTTTTTGTCTCCTCTCTCATTTTGTCCTTAATTTAGCCGTGAGTAATCTCTGCGTTGCTCTCGTGTGAAGAGTGCGTGAGCGGGCTGTGCTTTCCATGGCGAGCCCTTCAGATGCTCAGCTCGATCCAACTCAGGCTTGCCTTTGTGTGTAAAAAGTGTGGTGCAAAATATTGTCTCAATGTACAACGTATTCATTGTGTGCTGCCAGGAGAGATCTTTCTCCTGGCAACACACGACGAGACCTCGGGGGCTTGGACAGTCACGGTTGCGTTTTCTTGTCGTTAACCATCAGGGCCCGGACAACTTGCTCTGCTGCATGTTAAGAGACTGCAAACAAGTAGACGAAACGGAAGCATATTAACATCTTCATCAGTATGAGAGCGCGGAAAGAAAGGGTGAGCAAATCTGCATTGAAGGAATGCGATGAATTCATTGAGACGCACATGTGACGGACTCGTCCGTCACATGAATAAACCATGACGCTGTCGCACCCTAATCTGGATGTAGGCCACTTAGCTGAATTGTGTTCAGGGCTGATGATCATCATCATGCCGTTCATGCGTGCGCAAGTTAAAAGTGATTAAATGTCAACTTTGAATCGGCTTGAAGTGCTTTCTATTGACACGCTTTATTGATGGCTTTCACATCGAGTCGGCGCGTATCCCTCCATCATCGTGACAAGTAATACGGTCCAGTCCTTTTATCGCGGGGATCGTTTCCCCACTCACCAGGAATAGGTGAAAACCTGCAATATACATATATACCGTAATTTCTGGACTATAGACCGCACCTGATTATAAGCCGCACCACAACATTTTTCAAGGAAAAAAATATTTTGTACACACATAAGCCGCACCTGCGTATAAGCCGCAGGTGCCCATATTGTAACATGAGATATTTACAAAGAAAGACGGTACACAGGCGGCCGTTAGAAAAGTCTTTATATAAGCCGCTTCATGAAATAAGCCGCAGAGTTGAAAGCGTGTGACAAAAGTCGCGGCTTATAGTCCGGAAATTACGGTGTGTGTGTGTGTGTGTGTGTGTGTTTGTATGAATGTGTATATATTTATATGTGTGTGTGTGCATATGTTTGGGTATATATGGATAGATGTGTATGTATATATGGATATACCTGTATGTGTCTGTATGTATGGATATATGCATGTGTGTGTGTGTGTGTGTGTGTGTGTGTGTGTGTGTGTGTGTGTGTGTAAGTAATATATGTGTGTGTGTGTGTGTGTGTGTGTGTGTGTGTGTATTTATGTATGTATGTATATTATGTATATATATATATGTGTATGTTCAGGATTTTCAAGCAAGAAACATTTTCTGTACGACCCAGTGCAATTACAGAAGTATTGTTGCAGGCTCTCACTGCAGCCAGTACGTGCACATCTCCGCGGACTCATCCTACTTCGCACGTCTACGGTGGACTTGAGAGCGTGCAAGCCCATGCATTGCGATGTCGCGGCCGCACATTAGGCGCGCGCACGCCAACTAATTTGTCTCAAATGATTGCAGTCCTTCTCCATCAGAGCCACAAATGGTGATGGAGCGTCAGGAAGATGGAGAGATACATAGCATTCATTTACCAAAAAAAAAAAAAGCCTGGAAAAATGAGTCAGGTGTGCACGCAGGAGAGGAAGGAAGAGGCATGAGATGAATTGTAAAGAGGAGGTGAGTGACCGCAGGCTACTGTGGGAATATCATCATGAATAAGCGGGGCAAAGGTTTCGCTCTGCGTCAGTTCGATATGTTTCAGCGGATTTGAAGTTGCGGCATTAGTCCATGTCACGCATTCTCGTCTCCTCTCCACACTTTGTCCGCTTCTTTTCCCTTTTGTCACCTTTCCACATTTCCCTTGCATTGTACCGTCCTTCCAAGTGTCGATTCAAGCGGCCGCCATTCCCGCCGTTGTCCGGTCTCGTCTCACTCATTCCCTCTTAACCCCTTCTTCAGCCGTGCTCGCTGCTCCCTTTCTCTCCGATCTCATTTATTCATGTCGTTCATGGATAATTGAATGTGTTTTCCCGCTGCCATCTCAGCCTCGTCTTGGCCTTGGCCCTTCTTTAGTCCTCAGCGTCACGCCGCGCACGGCCAGCGCGCCGCCGCTCTCGCGTTTGCTGCGTGTTTGTTTTTGCATTTCTGTGTTGTTGACAAGCCGGTATACGCTGCAGCGGGCTTGATAATGATTACAACGATTGTAGCAGGGTTTGAGTCGCTCCTGTGGCGAATGGTAATTGTCCAAATCAGCCTTTATGTGCACGGATTGTCCTTCTGTAAGCACAGCTGTACGCCGCTGAGCACGGCGCATTCGCGTGCTTTTTGTGCGGCCGCGAAATAAATTTCAGGTGATTGTAATTGCGCAGTGGCGCGGCCCGGCGACTGATTAAGGAGCAAGCTGACGAACGACTGGAAAGGCTCGAACTGTGCGTGCGTGCGTGCGTTATGTATGATAATGACACAGATGCTTGTCACGATGATGCGCACGCCCGTCATTGTTTTGGATGGGGTGTTTTTGTTTGCGTCGCTCTGCGAGCATTTATATGCCTTTTTAAATTGCCGTTCGCCTCGTTTCGCTGGTCCGCTACCGTGCACTTTTTGGAATGTACACGTCAATAAAGCGCAGCAGTTCATTCGGGGTGATTGCGGTTTGACCGAGAATGATCCGGTATCACCCTGCTGTCGCAGTTCGTGACCGTCCCTGTTTTGTCATAGTTTTTAAAAAGCTGGTTTAAAGTGACAGCATCGTCTCTAAAATCGTTTCACATTGAACTGAATGGAAATGGAATTAATCTTTTCTTGCTCTTCCTAAAAAGACAACAAAATTGCGTATTTTAATGCGGGTAAAATAGGACTCCCTCGTATTATACTTCATATAAAAAACACAATTTTCAGCGCAACACAGATGCTACTTAGCCATAGCGTTATGCTAACAGACGGAAAAACTAAGCTATGCTCTTTTCTATACACAAAGTATAATTCTCTTTGTTTGATGTTTAGTTTGACATGTACAGCACTTTGTATACAGCGGTGGGTGTTTTAAAGTGCTTTATAAATACAGTTGAGTTGAGTTATGTTTAGCTTGACGGTTAAATTTCAACTGGAAGTGGCAGCCATAGATGGTATACAAATACTACGAGTCCACATCAAGAGTATTGCTTTTAAAAGCTGCTGCTCTCGCGGGAAGTGAGCAGGGCTTCCCAATAACATCCAAGTTATGTCTGTGTCGTCGTGACTTTTGGCTTGTGTTGTCAGGACTTCGCTCCCCCGCATGATGTCTTTGGCCCAATTTTCAGATGCTGGATGCACTTCCTGACACAACCCAACATTAAAAAACAAACAAATAAAAAAAAAAAAAAAATTGGGCGGCCGGGGAACATTATCAAGGTTGTGTAATTTATCAAAAACTAAACACAAAAATGGAGTGACACAAGATTCACAACATGCGTCGTCTTGCCGCAGCAGACATGCTTTTATAACCCAAGGCTGGCATGAATCAAAACCCCTCATTTACATAAATTACCATGACCTAAATGATAAATTAGACTGTAATTTCCATACATTTTACCCAGTAATCCCCTTTTGGAGTCCTCCTAAACCGATTCCGCCCTCTTGGGGATTGTGAGCCGAGCGCGATCAAAGGTTAGACTCCAACATGGGGATTGAGCATGGCGAGCATCGAAAGGTCCCGACACGCGCATGCACACGCACACGCGCACCCTTTTTGGAACTCATCATTCCCTTTGCCTCTCCGTATTCCAATGTCTGCCGCCACTCAGGGGACTATCAATAATGAAGAAGTCACTTTTTCCTGAGCTGGGATCCCACATAACTAAAGCACGCTTCGTTTGCTCAACAGTGATTCGCTCGGAGTGATACGACGGCTGCACTCATGTTTAGTCGGCGCCATTTGCCGTGCGCACACGCACGCGCGTCCGTGGGATGTCTGCGAGGGTGATGTCGCGGCATGAAATGACAGCTTGAGTACCTTCAGCCACTTACCTGTGCCTCCGTCGCGATCCCGATTTGACCCGCTTAATGCACGTCATTGGCACCGATTTGCTTGCATGTGCTCGGCACACGTGGGATTGCACGCGGCGTCTGCCAAGATGATTCTTCTTAGCGAAATCACGTCAGGCTTATTCTGCGTGCTTGAAATGGATTCGAACGACTTGAGGATGTTGACATCATTAGCGTTTTCTGTACATCGTGTCTTTCCATCGACGTCGCTCGCAAGAGAGACAGCGGCCTCCGTCGCCCTTTGCGTTGTCTCGCGTTTGGAAGAAAAGTCGGTCGAGCGAGCTAATGTGGCGTGATGCCGAGTTTTAGTTGATATGCTCCTATTAATCAAGGGCGCGAAGCCACCATGATATTAATTAGGCAATTAAGCACCCCCAATCAGTCAGTATTATCGTGTGACCCAACTTTTGAAAACTTCTCCAATCACATCTCCTGTTTGCGACACGTCTATAGAGTGGAAGCTTTCAACTCTCAAATCGCATAAAGAGAAAATGAATTGGAGAGGGAGATGCGATGAGGCCAAAGGTGTTTCCTGTCGAAACTGAACCCGGCCGCTCATGAATTTTCCCATCGCCGGCGCGCGCCGGAGAGACGTCCGGCGTTTATGGAGATGATTTGAATTAAATACCGCGCACAGATTTGATTCGCGCACGAACCGAATGTCAAATAAAACGATGTTCAGCGCCGAGTGGGGTGCTAAATCGCCTGTGTGTGTTGATACAGTGAATACACGGATTAACTTGGCAAATAGACTTGACTTTCCGGCCCATATTGCATATGTGATATCATGTAATGCACCGGCAGCAGTGTGAAGTAAAGTTGGCCGACCATCTTTTGAGTTATACTTGCGGCGAAAACAATTTCAGGCATACTTTTGTTTTCATTCCCGCAACTCATGAAAATTTGAAATTACAAACAGGCTCATGGAAAACATTATGTTCATAACGTGAAGTCCCACTGTGTTCCTTCGCAAATTTTCTTTGGCACTTATTTCAAGCGTTTTATGTGTCACTCCCGGTGGGAGCTTCGTTTAAAAGTGACATCTAAAACAAAATAAATTAAAACGCTCTAGATTGAAACCCAAAAATGTGGAACCAAACTATATTTCGTCTCACAACAGTCTGCTAGCCTAACGCTAACGACTACTGCTAACAGAAATGAGCGTAGATATCATGGCAATAATTAAAAGTTCCATGTATTGACTTGTTTTGCTTTATATTCCCCAAAAACGGACGCCTTTTCATTGTTTGCGGTGCTTAGCGCGTCACGTAAAATGTGCAGCGCGGCTACGCCGTAGAAAAAATATTTGTAGCTTTGTGTATGCTAATCGGAGCTGTACCTCATCCGATGTGGTGGCGACTTGTTGGTGCGTAAATGTAGCATGGCAGGACGCATTAATGATTCATTCGGTCCCTGAAATGATGCTTTCGTGTGGTGTGCTATCCGTACATTGGCGTCAAGGGGTCGCGGTGCGTGTGCGTGTGTGCCGTTGACCTCGCATGTTGGCTTTAATGGAAATAGGCGTCTCTCCTCCTCTTCTCTTCTTCCTCGTCTCATCCCCCGCTGCCTTCTGGACGCCAGGCTTATTTTGTTTTCCCCTCCTCACTCTCCCATCTGCTTCATAACAAGGGAAGCAAGAATTAATTAGGGGGCTGATTGCCAGGCAGGAGAAAATGACGGAGCGCGTGAGCCGAAAAGGAGACGGAATCGCATCAGATAGTTGCGTGCGTCTTGACAATACACTACAATACATCTTTATTTATGTAGCACTTTCACAGCTTGCAGCTGCAACGCGGCGCTGCACAGAACAATTAACAAAATATAGCAGAACGCAAACACAAAACGTGGACGGTCATACAATTGACAAAAAAAAAAAAAGAGTGGTTCCCTTCTCCTGTCCCATGTAAATCCGCTTCAATTCCAAGCGGCGGCTCCCGGTTCCACATATGTGTCCGTGCTCCGCGCCGACGCTCCTCTCTCCTCAACCTCGGCTCCGGCAGCCATCCATCCATCCAGCCGCACCAACGCAGACTGTCTAACAGCGCCGACATCTCCGCCGAACAAAACGGCGTTGTGAAAAATGCTGCCCATTACAGGCGCAAAAAACACAAGCGTCCCGGGTCTGTCGAGCGGCGACAGTCAAATAGCGCCGACATTCCCCCCCGATCAAAATCAGCGCTGGTACATTCGTGCTGCCGAGAAGGTGCAACCGTCAAGCACAGATTTTTCTCCTTCGACGAATGTCGTGGCCAAAACGCTAAAATAAATAAATAAATAAAATAAATAATGTCCACACGAAAGACACCAAACAACGAAAAATAAAGCTGAGCTCTTACAGACGGCTGCCAAATACGGCGCCATGATAATTATGCGGGGCGATGACCTACGTCGCCCCCAGTCGTTTGAAAGTGAGTCGGGTTCAGATCCCTGAAACCGGAGGCGCGGAGAGGGACGAGTAGCCGCGGCGCTGTTGTATTTCCCGTCTTTGCTGAATATGTTTTTCAGAGTCTGCGATCCATTCCAGTGCACGCTTTGTTTGCATTGGCCTCCTCCCTAAATTGATGTCGGAATGCCATCCTCATGCCACAGTGATTCCAATTTCTTATTTCCCCCCGCCCTCTCCATCGCACGCGGCTCACCTCCATCTCGATCTCTTTCCTTTTGTTTGCCGTCGAAAAGCATCTCATGAAAATTCATACAAGAGCCTCGACGCCTTCCTCACCACCTGTTTTTCGTGTGATTATTCATACTTACGCCATCCTCTCTCCTTGCTTCCATTTTTTTTAATCCTTCTCATGGGCCACTTTTCTCCACCCGCTCCTCCTCTTCTTCTTCTTCCACCCGTTTGTGTTTACTCGTCCCTCCTTTTCACCGAAAACCTTTCGCAGAGCTGCTGTGTCGAGCCAGTACCAATCATGTGACCCTCACTTGTAACAAAATCAGCAACCGTCGTTAAGCAGTCGATTGCGATTGTGTACGCTTGAGCTTTAGCATTTAGCGCCGTTTGCACCACGCGTTCCGTCCCTCTAATCAGTTGGACATCCATCACCATCTCCTCCTCCTCCTCCTTTCCACCCACCACCTCCTTCCTTTCATTCAGTGTCTTCCCCCTTTTGAGTGGGGCCAAATCCAATCCTTTTCCACACCCCACTTTCTCCACTTTGAAAGCAGCTGTTTATCCTCTTCCACACTCCCACTGCCTCATCTCTCCCCACTCCTCGCCTTCAGTGGGAAACGTAGAGCTTTCATCTTGTTTGTTTGCTTTTTTTCTTCCTCTCTCCCTCTCTCACTCTGTCTCTTCCTCGCGCTTCTTTGTCAGCGTGCATTGAAGCACGGCGGCGCGCCGCTTTACCTGCCGACTTCTTCTCAATCATATTTTCTTCTTCGATGTGCCCCTTTTAGCTCCAGGCCTTGCAGTGTGAACTCCCTCACTGGCTCACGGCAATGAGTGAGGTGACTTTTGGTGATCGGTGGCTGTGATCATAAGGCTACTGTCCTGTTATAATGTAGTGAGGCTTCGTTTTTTTCTTTTTTTTTTTTTTGCGGGGGTGTGTGTAAGATAAGAGAAGAAAACCTTTATTTGTCTCACAGTGGAGAAATTCGCAATCCACTGCAGCAAAATTTGGAGGGAAGAAAGTAGAAAAAATTAAGTATTTGCATGCACAAATATTTTTTTTAAAAATGAACTGTACACGGTACAGAATGCAATATAAAATATAACATATAAGCATTTTTTTTCCCTCCCCCCCAATTTTGCTGCTGTAGACTGCAAATTTCCCCAGTGAGGGACAAATAAAGGTTATCTTATCTTATATATGCAACTGTATATATGCTGCACCAGGTGTGTGTGTGTGTGTGTGTGTGTGTGTGCGTGCGTGCGTGCGTGTCCGTGCGCGCGCACGCTTTGTCACTTATTACACCCAAAATAAGCATTCTGTATTACATAAGCGTGTTTTATTTTTAGTGATACAGGGGGCAGGGGGGAGCTCAAGGGTGCTGCTCCACCTTTATCAGTGTGATCCACTCGTCCTCTGTGGCCTTTGCGGACTGAAGAGTGTTTTTCCTTCTAATTGGCTTTGCATTTGACAAAAACAGTTATTGCACCCTTTGACCCGAGGGATCAAGCACCTCTTTTAAATGGCAAAAAGTAATTGGTGTTTACACATGCTAACGTCCAGTGAAACAAATCATGCTTTGAGGGAGCCGGTTGAAGCTGTTTTCATTTCAGTTGTGGCGTGCCACTGGTATTGATTTCTGACTTGAATTTTTCTCTCTGTTGGACAAAGTATTGTAACATGCCAGTTCCAACGAGATATGTTCACATAAAAACTGGAACCACAATAAAACATTAAAACAGCGATCAGTCTCATGCTCAGTCAAAAGCCAAAGTTTAAAAATGGGTTTGAAGATGAGTTATGGACATAGAGGGGCCTTGCCTAACGTTTAACGGAAGGTCATTCCAAAGAGTGGGACTGGCAATGGCAAAATCGCCAACCCATCCACTTAGTTGTCGGTACCTTTAAAGACCTGAGGCCTCGGACAGGTACGTAGAGATGGAGGAGCTCAGAGAGGTAAGATGGGGCGAGACCTTTTAAAGACAAATTAAAAAAAAAAAATCACAAAATGAACTCTAAAATGTATAGGGAGCCAGTGAATGGAGACATGAATTGGAGTTATGTGCTCCCTCCTATGAGCTCCAGTTAAGAGGGGAGCATCAGCATTTTGGACCAACTGGACACCGTTGAAGCCCTACTTGCTGACTCCAAAAATATAGTGTGTTACAACAATCCGGCCGAGATGTAATAAAGGCAGTGAATACTATTTCAAAGTGTTGTGGTGAAATGAGAGGCTATACTTGAGCCAGCTCCCTAAGCTAAAACAACAACCCCCCCCAAAAAAAGGAACAAACACCATAATTTGTCAATTCTTGTGGCATTAAGGAGAAATATCCTTGAAAGGAAATTCCATGCTTTCTTATGATGGAGCCCATTGCCATCAAATACAATAAACACAGCAGGGGCCCTCCAATTGAACCCTGAGGAACACCACACAACTGTGCGGCAGAGTGGGACTCAAGAGCAAAAAGTCTTACCTGCCAAGTAGGTTCGAAACCACTCTGGAGCGCTACCACCTAACTACTTACTTAAAAGTAAGAGCCCATCAAGCAGACCGAGAACATTCTGACTGTCAAAATGACTTCTGGACTTCTGCCACTTCCTGATCTGTTAGGCCTGGATAGCCAATCGGGACCTTTTTAAATCCGACATAGAGCACGGTGTGTAAGGTAGAAGACCGGTACTCCTCGAGGCATCTTTGTCTTTTCGACCGGCAGCGATAAAATAGAATCTTGGCAGCCATTCAAGGGCCCGGGAGGAAAAAAAATGCTCAAGTGCTCAGCTGGAGTTGCTGGCAAGAAAAATAGACGCACAGCATCGGGCTTGACATCTCGGCATGGCAAGAAATAAATAGATTGACACTTGAGAACATCACGTATGGCAACGCCATCGTAAGACTCTGTGAAATGATCCTCTAGCTAGAGAGTCCTTGATGCATTGAAAATTCAAGGAAAAGAGAACTTAGCTTGACTGTCTCCCTTTTAATACTTTGCGCTTAATTACAGCATACCGCTGCATCCACTTGGGGTTGAATCCCACATTTATTCTTTTGCCCCGCTTATGTTGCAACGTTTCTCTTCGACTTGGCAGTCTCATTATTTGTATGAAGTGCAAGTTGCTAATGACACAAAAGGCTGTTATTGTGGAACAGTAACGAGCCGCGCTGAAGGACAGATGCAGCTGCCGGCTCCTTCATTTGTCCAAGTCGTATTTAGCTTACAATGAATTTCCCGGGGCCCCTCTAGGCTCCCTTTGTCTGGGATTTCAAAATGTCGGAGTTATGCCTAAATAGTCGATATGATTTGATTTCTGTCATTAAAAAAGTTTTCAGATGTGCTCATGACTTTTTTTTAAAAAAAAGTCATTTTCCATATGGGACGCTTGTCTCGAATATGTAAATGAGGTTTTGTGAATAACATATGTCAGTCTACTGTGGGCAAAGGCATACTTCATATTTTAGGGTGCCAGCGGAGCCGTCGGAAGGACAACATGAGCGTCAAGTTGTCTGTGACTCGTCTTGCTGCAGCAACACATTTCACAACAGGCTGCTGCATAATTGTCCTTCTGCTCGGCCAGTGTGACACGAGCGCTAATTGAGGCGAGCGGGCGAAGACGGTGAGCTTCTGGTTGTTGCGCATCCTTCGGTCCGTTGAGTTTACCGCTGTGCATTTTAGTCCGAAAGGTCAATTATCTGAGCTCGGGAAGGATTTCGCTCCCTTTTTTCTTGTCTTCTTTTCCTCGACATTGGCGTCAAGTAGGAATAAATAAACTCCCATGTGCAGGATGTGAAGCAGCAGGCAACTGGAGTAGTTCAGAATCATGACAAAAGATATATTCCGTATTTTCCACACTATGAGGCGCTTCGGAAGTGTAAGGCGTACCTTCAATGAATGTCCTATTTTAAAACCGTTTTCATATATAGGACGCATAAAGCGCATAGAATAGATGCCACAATAGTGGCTGCGGTTGCGTTATGCATCCACTAGATGGGGCTACGCTAAAGGGAATACAATACAATATAGATTTATTCATATAGAGCTTTCGCAACGGGCTGCAGCTGCAACAAAGCTCTTTACAGAACATTTAAAATACTATGTCCAAGAAATTGCAATATTGATCCATATATAGGGCACATCGGATTATAAGGTGCACTGTCAGCTTTTGAGAAAACAATGTTTTTAGGTGCGCCTTATCGTGCGGAAAATATGGTATGCGGTACTCAGCAGAGATGCTGATTCTTAACTGTATTAATGTGTGGGGCTCGATTAAGTTTTTGCTCCTACCAACCAATCAGAGGCTGGAACAAATATGTAAATGAGGTTTTTTTTTTCATTCTATCAGTGAACGTGCTGTTATTTGTCGGGCTTTTTTTCAGGCCGACTTGCATTCAATCATAATCTCCAACCTGATTTCCTTAATAGCACTCCAATGACACGAGACTAGACTGGAATTAATGATTTGCATTTTGAGTGTACTCAGGCTTTCCTCGGGAGAGGCACTTACATGATCACATTACACCTTTTGTATTTTAATCAAATTTGTTTTCTTATTTGACGGCGTATTCAGGTGGGCTTCGTTTCCTTTCACGCGTGGCGGATTTCATTTGCCCAAATGGGATGTGCTTTACAAAGTCACTCATCCACGACGAATCTGCGCGCTCGCTAGCTCGATTTGAGCCCAGGAGGAGCTACTTAGTGCAGTTTTCAATAGAAAAGGTGGAATCAGCAGGCGCCATTAACAGCGGCGTTGTCTGTGTCTTCTCAGCGTGGACCTGGTGCACGCCCAGCTGCATGTGTGCTCCGGCCGCAGCTTGCCAGAACTGGGCCTCAGACAGGACAAGATCCGGGTCAACGGCTGCGCCATCCAGTGCAGGGTGACCACCGAGGACCCGGCCAGGGGCTTCCAGCCTGACACCGGCAGGATCGAGGTAGGACTTGCAGCAGTTGCACTAAAACATGTTGAGGCTTCCGTGTTAGCCTAAAATTTTCCATTCTCAAGCTTACCCATGGTAACTCAAAACGCAGCTTGGCCACACGGTTAGCCAACTCTACATTCTCATTCACTGACACCCACGTCACTCACCACATTTATAAGACGTACACACTCAAGGTCACCGAAGCTGCGTCCGATTACTTGAATAATCAGCGGGGTACTAAAAAGTTGATATCATACTCAATTGTAGAAATATTTGATACCAAATGCACGGACCAATGGAATCTCAAATTCACTTTATCGTAAATGCTTGGCATTATTGGTGAACGCAGCTCACATACAGTTTTGAATGGTGTCTTTTCAACTCTCTCACCATTGCCTGACTTTTTATCACTCATCCTCCACATGTTTGTTTATCTCAAGGGCCTTGCAAGCAATTCAGCGGTAATGAGGGCCGGTAAGAGTCCATAAAAGTACAAGTGCGTATCTTTTTATTAGGGACGATGATAAGCGCACCGGGAAGAAAAGCCACGACGGAAATGTGCTTGCTGAATGTATTTCAGCACAATGTGACCACTGCGTAATTGTCATCTTGTAAGTCCACTTGCAGGACGTTGCCGCGAGCGCTCCTTTTCGTGCTTGTGTCTCATCTGTGCAGTCGGGGGATGCTGTACACCAATCGCAGCCGTTGCCTTTGTCTCCTTTTTAAATATGATTTAATTTGCCTCGCGCTATTGACTTCCCGATAAAACAAATCATCAGTCTCTTGGAGGGTGGGTCTGGGGGGGGGGGAGAGGAGGAAACGGTTGGTTTTTATGTGCGCAAAGCTCCGTTTCAATCAAGACGTTCATTTATCGCCCACATTTGTTTGGTTATGTGATTCAATTACCGACAGCCCATCATCATTAACTCCCATATTGGGGTATAATCCGGAAATAAGCGCAGCGTGCACTTCCATTTGCTTTGAGGCAGATGACATATTCTCACTTTCAGGCAATGTTACTCCCCGTGTGGGTTTATACTACAGAGGTATTCTGGACCCCCCGCAAAAAAAAAATCCCAGCTGCATGGCCATGAAATAGCTTGCGACCTTTCTCCTCGGGTGACTTTTCTGCCTGCTTTCCACCCCGTCTTCCTTCTCTTCACCGCATCGGCTCTTACCGCCCACCCGAAAGGAGTCTTCAAACGATGTACATATTTTTCCTCATCCTTTACAGTTTCATCTTCACCCCCAGTGGCGCCGTCAAAATCCCACCCTGCGCTCGCCTATTTTCATCTCTCTCGTGCCGCTATCTGGGCTCACATCGAAAACCTCCCACCTACCCCCCCAAACCCCCACCCCGCTCTCGCACTCGCTTGCACCACTTTGCCATGCCGTTGAGTTATGAAACATGTTGACACGGTGAAAACCTCCCCAGTCGCCATACATTATGAATGAGCCAAACACAATCAAGACAAAAATGCCAGGATGGAGCAGTTTGAGGGGCCGGATGAATAAATGATTGATCAAGAGCAGCGCCAAGGGCATCGTGGGCGCGGGTGCGTCTTATTGGCGTTGACAATTTGTTACCTCTTTCTCAGTTTTAGACTTGTTAAAAAATAACAGAAATTGTCTTCAAACGACAGTATCATGAAAAGCAAGGTCAGGCAAAAAAAAAAAAAAAGTGGACAACATTCCAAATATTTACCCTGCACCATGACAGGGGCGTCCTTGGAATACTTTTTTTTTTTTTTTTTTTTTAACATTTGACAAGCCTCAAAAACCCTATGGGACTTTTGAGGTACTTCTAGATATTTTTTTGAAGCGGCCTGAATTTTCACATCACTTTCAAGAAGTGATGCAATTTAGTTGAAGTCCACCATAATCACAAACAAAGTCTTGATACCGCTCTGAATGTGCCAGTCAAAGAATTTTGGATTGTGCAGGTGGATCATTTGACACACTTTGTAAATTATTAGCAAGGTATTTATTATTCTTATTATTATTACTATTATTATTATTATTAGTAGCAGCAGTAGTCGTAGTAGTAGTAGTATTTAGTAGTGTGTGCGTGCGTACATGTGAGCCGTTTGTGTGTGTGTGTGTGTGTGTGTGTGTGTGTGTGTGTGTGTGTGTGCGTCTGCATGTTTGTATGTGTGAGCTTGTGTTTATGTATGTACGTCACTCCTTTAATTCAAAATTTAAATAATCTCTCATATTTTCTCTTTTTTAACACTCTTTGTGGTAGATTCAACCTGACAAACACAAACTTGCTTTTTTTTTTCATTAATAGTGATTTTTTTTTTTTACCTCCCCACCCTAAATAACGTTGTTGACGTCAATCGTCGTCGCTCCTCGTTAGGATTCCCGTTGACGGCATTTCACATCTGCAGCCCTCAAAGTGTTGAACAGTTTTATTCATTGCATTAGTCATGGCTCTATAAAATCTTTCAAAAAAAAGTGCTATGATGATGTTGATGATGTAATTGCAGTGGTTAGCTTTTGTGAAGACTTTTTGTCTGGCATGAGTGCAGACTGTCGTGTATTAAATTCACGTTACATGTTTATGGGGTGGTGTTCCATTGGTTTAAAGTTTAGATTCCTCCTTCCAGTGACAATTGAGTTTAACTGCTCAGCCTCAAGCAGTGACTTACACTGGTCTCCAATGCACTTCAAGGAGTGATGCCACGACAAAATCCAGGGCTGAGTCTCCGTGTACCGGCAGGAATAAGAGTAAACGTCGTAGAGGACAAGCAGTGATGGATTGTCATAGTGTGGAAAAGGTGCTCCGTCTTATTGACAGAGACGCAAGTACAGCAAAGGCTGGACTGCACGCCGGCAGGGTGGGCGGGCGGGAAATACAGAGGAGGAGCGTTAAAGCGACACCTTGATTTTTTTTTTGAGCCAACAAACTGTGGACGGTGGAGCTGGAAGGAGGGCGTGGGGAAAAAAATGGCAGCGCAGTGGCGACGGCCATCGCTCCTTTTTGTCTCTTCATCAATCTGGCGCCATGTTTTATTCCTCAACAGTTCATATGTCTGTCTGCCATTTCTCGGTCCTCACTTGCAGGACTACATCGCTGGCTTTCTCTCGTCTTCCTCCCCTTGTCCTGCCTCCTTCCGTTGCAAGTAATAAGGCCAATTCCTGCTGTTCCTCTCCCTCCTGTGTTTCTATTATCCACCTCCTCCTGACACCCGGCACCTCATTTCACTTCCTCCCGCTGTCATGTGCTATTCAGTGCGCTTGTTTTACCCGAAGTAAACCATGTAGCTCTGGTGAGAGGCATAACCCTTAATCTTGCAGTCTTTGCCCACCTAGAGAGACACAGACAGAGTGAGCGAGAGAAAGAGAGACAGAGAGACGGGGGAAGTGTGTCTTCTCGCCTTATTGTTTTTGCTGTCATAATTGGAATGTATAAAAAAAAAAAAAATCAAATCATCGTAATTGATCCCATGTATCATGTCGCCATCCCAATAGCCCGTCGTCAGTATTGACGTGCATGCGTTTTTTTTTACCCGCCCTTTGTTCTGAGCGCCTTTACATCCATCTATCAATGTGACGGCGTTGCATGATTTATCGATCCAGATGCATTACATTAATATTAATTAACATTGTTGTGGTTACTCCCAGTTGAAATTTACTTTCACGCTCAATGAAAGCGAATTACACGACGTATACATCTTAAAAGCCGCCACTGCTTCGCCTTAGGAAAGTCAGCTAAGCTTAATGCTGACAATACAAAATGCTATAGACAAGCTAACAGTTAGCATCGATAGTTATGGGTATTCGAACACAAATGATGAAGCAGCACTGCTAGACAGATGACAATACTCGCAGGCTTGTTTATCCTTATTTCCTTTCATGTCACTGATGAAAGATAATTTGAGATGCTTATTTTAGTTAACGCAAACTAACAGGATAAAACTGTCATCTTGCGGCAGCCAATAAAAAAAAGCGCAATCAGATGTCGCCGCTCCAAGGCGACAGCCGCGCTTGCGTATTTGGAATGGCTTCCCTGCTTTTGTCACTCATATGTATAATCTTGCACACAAGAAATACACCAAAACTATTACAACCCTGTTTGAGATCCCCCCCTTCATCCTCCAAACCCCCAGTGAGGGCGACAACCACCCAACCACCCGGCACACTGCCTGACAAGGTCCGGTTTTTAAAGTACGTCCACTTTGACCTTGAGAAGGTCACGCATTCAGACAGCCTGGACGTGACCAGACTTACAGACTTGCAGGTGGAGACGAGTACAGAGAAATTGTGTGTGGGGTGTGAGGACTGCGTCTGACAGTCAAGGCCGAGGTAATTATTGGAACAAATTCAGACAGTGTTTAAGGACTCAATTGTCTGCTTTTGTCCCCGTCTGCCTTTGCAGTGTTTCCTCTTCCTGCGTGTCATCATTTGACATTTCATCTGGCCAAATTTAGCCCAACGGAAATCGTCGCTGAGGCCGCGGCCAGACCATTTTAATTGCGGAGATCGGACCGTTAAAATAGATGAGAAACCGCTCGCCGCGCCGAAGCCGTTTGCGGCTCCGCCAACCACACGACCGAATGGAATATTTCGGCAAAGTGCGGCGCCGCCCCCAGTGGCTTTTTCTGAAATGATGTGTGGTCTGAGGAGAGGCCAGCTGTTACGGGAGGCAATCAGCCTTTGAATGTTTCCGAGCCGCGCAGACAATGCGATTAGGAATGATTACCTGTTCCTTTGCAAAGTGAGCAGCCAAGGCACTAATTCATTCGGGGAAATTGGTCTTGCGATGGAGTATGTTTGTACATTTGAATTGACTCGTCCATTTATTTTTCCGGTGCTCGCCCAGGTCACTGGCGCTGCATTCTGTGAGTTTCACAACATTGTTTTGTTTCGCTAGCAGTAGTCAACTTTGCCTTCCCATCATACTGCTCAAACTTCAACAGTTTTTGTTTGATTGTTTGTTTGTTTTAACACGAAGGAGAAAGTGCAAACGGCAAAATACTGTTTGTGAGCCTGCTGACGGAGTGGACATGTTTGGCTAGCTGAGCTAGCTAGCTAGCTTTGCATAGCTGACAAGTTGGACAGTGATGGTGTTGATTTAGGCTGGATTTCCAGGTGTGTTCGTGTGTCGCCGAATGCGTCTTCCGTCTCTTGTATGTTGTTTTTCCTTGGCGGGCTGTCATCGTCTGTCGCCTGTTGGCGCCTTATCACTTTTGATTCGGTATTTGTTTCAGAGCTCGGTGCTCTCCTGCGCCGCTGTATGTAGTCAATCCTCGCCGTTCCCTTGCGCGCTGTTGTGCCTTCTCCTTGATTTGTCCTTTTCAGGCTCTATTTTTGCATCTTTTCCTTGCCAGGCCTCTCCTTTTTCTCGTCTTGGCGATTTTACTTTCGTGGGTTTCCTTTTCACGCCGCCGCCACATCCAATATTTACACTCCATTCTCTTTCCTCCTCCTTTATGGAAATCTCCTTTATTTGCCATTTTTTTTATCCCCCACCGCCCTTCCGACTACCCCGCCTCCCTTTTCCCTAATTCACTTTGAAATCACATTCTCCGCTGGCCTTCAATATTCACCTTGTCTCCTGTTTCCTCAATAAAAAAAAAACCCTCTTTTCTTCTGCGGCCATTTTTCATTTGTTTGTCTTCAGGATTTGTCTCCATTTGTCTGCACTGTCCTCATTTCCTCATCCCGGCTCGATCCGGCTCTTTTGCAATAATTTCCTTCTCCGCGCGCTCGCATCATTCACTTGTCTCCTGACTGCGCTGTAAATATAGGACGTGTTATTGTATCCGATTGGACCGCGCATGGCTGCGGCGTGTGTCGGCTCTCTTATCTGATTTATTTATTTATTTAATTTAGCATTGTCTGCACGCCATACACACACACACACACACACACACACACACAAAAAAAAAAAACTCAACCGATTCCTGCAAGCTGAATTGTTGGCGGTATTTGCAAGTTCACTATTTTGCGGGAAAAATCTCGTCGTTATAATGAAGTCCACGTTGGAATGGAAACTGAACGAGATGAAATCGGGACGTTGAAATCTCAACGTTATAGGGGTGGAAACGTAAACGGGGTACACTGAAAAGAGGTTCGACTGTATGCTAAATTATGAATGATTCAAATTTTTTATTTTTTTTTAACCATAGCAAGCACTATTCTCACCATCAAAATCATACTTCCTGGAGTTGCCAAGTAACCTGCTCATGACCCCACAGCGAGTTTGACATCTTTACCAGTTATACATATGAACATGTGCACCACCATCCGTTTTGCACCCTTCCTCCTCACGCTCTGCTCTTCAGAGGTCCCCCCCCCTACCCCCATCTTCGATCCTCAACTGTTCCTCTATCATTTCCCTTCTCATCTTTATTCCGGCTGTCATCTTGTTAATTTTGCACTTAAGGGGGTGGGGGGGTGGGGGGGGTCCGCTTTCATCTTATCCTTGGCTCTCTCCTTTCGCTGCGGCTCGTCACATGCGAGAGAGGCCTAATAGATTCTGTGTCCTCCACAAACGCCTCCTTTTGTATGTTCCGCGCGGGCTTGTGTCCGTTTCAGTCCGGCGTTATCAGCATGCGCAGACATCCCGCGCCTCCCCATCTATCCTTCCAGTGCAGCGAGGAGCCTTCTGTCGAGTGAAGCCAAGGATTGACAGAGAGGTGTGCGGAGAGATGAGAGGGCGGGGGGGTTGTTGTGACCGACTGGACAGAGAGTGTCTGCTTGCACTTAACACCGCAGCAGCGTGTCGTCAAAGACGAAATGACAACAAAATTCGTGTTTTGGGCGGCACGGTTTGCCTGGAAGTGGGCGCGCTGTGCAATGTTTGCCGCTGACATCAAGTAGTGTACATGTTGTCGGTCACCGAAGTCGGGGGAAGGGGAAACTACAGAAGATGGAGTCGAGTGGGATGCTCATTGGCAGATGTTGTCGGCGTGCGCGGTGGAGCGGGAACAAAGCGTCCGCGCAAAGAAGAGCGTATGGGGAAACAAACATGTTGAGTCGCCCCCACCCATCACATGTTTGAGGCTGTGAAAGGTCACATCATGCCAGCCTTTTATGATGTTGTTCAAAAGGGCAAAGCGGTATTGGCATGCTGAGACAACAGGACACACAATGCTTCCAAGAATCTGAATGAATGGACTACCTGGAATTGTTTTTGAAGAATCTTTCATCAGTGTTCGGTTTATTGTCAAGTGATACGTACCGTACAGCGTTAAATTCAGTCGAATATAAACACACGGCATTTCAAATAGCTAAGAAGAATGATGTTGACGTGACAAATAATTGAACAAGCTGTTGCGGGCGCACTTATCTTGCCATGGCAATGTGCAGTGACGCTCTGAAAGGCACCTTCTGTTTTTGTTTACGCGGCGCAGCCTTCCTCAGCGGAATCCTTCCCGCACGCCTCGGCAAAAGCGGGCCTTTGAAATGTCACACTGATAATTCAATTCGCCCGACGCGGTCAGACGGGCGTCGGCCGGTAGTCACGCAGCAACAGTTGGATCGCATTGAGAACGTACTTGTTTGAAGCGGTGGCGGGCCGTGCTTTTGGCACCTGGGCCTTCGGTGTCTCTTGATACCGATTGTTAACATCGTTTAAATCAGCGTTCCCCAACCTTTTTGGCCCCACGGACCGGATGAATGTCAGACAATATTTTCAGAGACCGTCCTTCGCTACAAAATAATATGATATGACCTGGATGAAAACTGGTATTTTTCAAACACAAATCATGACATAAGGAACGTCCTATCTGGTCACAACACTCTCTGGTCACTATGGTAACATTTAAATGCGCCTTCAAAATAAGATACACTGCAAATGCATGCATGCATGGAAAAATACGACTCACTATCGCCGCATATTTTGCAGAGTGGGCTCGGTGCATGGGAATCTTCCGTTGAGATAAATCTGTATTTTAAGTAGAACTCCTGATACTATTTATTAAATGTAGCCTTCTTTTGCTTGAAAGTCTCCTGGCCAGGCCTTTTCCCCTTCCCATAGCAACTTTCCAAAGACGTTTGGGTTTCTTTTACTTATTTTTCTAGTTCCTGGGTTTCATTTTAGCGGTAACCTATCACGTGAGCGAGAAGTGCACCTTTTCTTGCGTCAAGAGTGACATACTGTAGATGGATGTAACTGGGAATCCGGTAATTTTTCAAAATAAAACGTAAGTCATGTAAGTTATTTATTCTTTCTGTGCGGCCCGACACCAAATGACCCATGGACCGGTATCGGTCCACGGGTCGGGGACTGTGGACCACTGTTTTAAATTACACAGGCTTGATTGTGAAGGCAGACTAGCTAAACATGGCGACACACAGATGCGAAGAAGTGCTTTAAAATGACAAGCGCAATCGTCAGGTGTCATTTGGACTGTCCTACCCTTCTTTCTTTCTTTTCCAATTCCGTTAGCACCTAATCTACGTTCTGCGCAACCCTGAATGTCTCATGTGTTGGCTTCAGGCTGGCAGCTCGCTAAGTATCCACTCCCTCATCACGCACCCTGCCGCCAGGTGTCCCTTTCTTGACAGCTCTGACATGCGAGGTGATAGGGATGCGATGAAGGGAGAGAAATCCTGCAGAGGATTGCTGGAAAGCTGTTGTTGTCTCCCCCGAGCACACTAATCGAGTATTTATGGCGATTGAGTCGAGCGCTGAGATGTGAGAGAAGCAGCCCCCATCACCCCCCACCCTCCACCCCTTGTGCAGTGACACGTTTATAAGCAAGATTCAATATCTAATAATAGCCCGGCAGCTTGGCCACGTTGGACGCATAACGCCGCCTGGCAGGAGGTCGCCGCACAGACAGCCTCTTGTTGTCTCGTAACAATGTTGGCGTAACCGTGTTGCTTAACAGCTGCTTTCCGCTCAAAACACATCAGACACGCTAATAAGCTCGACATCTGAGGCTCCATTTAGTGCAGAAAACACCCGTCACAGAGGCGGCTCTCCAGTGAGTTGCTCTTCAAAAAGTGCTTTTCCAAAGGTTTATTCGTTTTGCTGACAAAAGCACAACAGAAGGCCACCTGTCCACGTGGCAAGTATTCTTCTGTTGCTGAATCACTCGCTGCATTCGTTAGATGCGTTTGTAAACCGTGAACTTGATACCTGCAGATACCTCATGGTTATTCTTGCATTTTAAAATATGCATTGTCAGCCAATCCTCCATGAAGCGTCTCCAGTTGGTCCAAAATGCTGCTGCTCGCCCCTTGACTGGTACTCCAAAGAGGGAGCACATAACTCCGAATGTGGCATCCCTTCACTGCCTACCTATACATTTTAGAGTTTTTTTTTTGAGATTCTGTTTCTTTTCAAATCTTTGTATGGCCTCGCCCGACCTCCCGCTGCACGTTAGCCAAATCTGAAAACTCATTTTTATTCTCTGGCTTTTGACTCAGTATGAGACTTGATTTTTTTAGTTTGACTGTTATTGTGCTTTCCACTGTCTTGGTTATTCATATATTGCTTTATTGTTGGTTGTTGAATTAATTATACGGCTCTTTGTATACCGCACTTGGTTGTTCAAAAGTGATCAGTTGAGTTGAGATATTACACCTTGTTTGAAAATGAGCGATATTTGAGAGCCGTTCAGTATCACACAGCCGACTCTAAAGAGCCAACGAGTACCATCATAATTAATTCACGATAAATCCCCCATTGGGAAAACGGAAGAGAAGCAATGAAGCGTATCAACAAAACTTTATATGCAATCGCTTCTCTTTTTCCCACCGTATGATGAGACCAAAGCCTCGGCATCCCGTGACATTTTTCCAATGAATATTATGAATGTAGCTTCAGCCCCTCGTTCAGGTCACATCAAAACAGACGCCGTGCATGCGAGGGTGAGTCAACGTTAACACCCGTTTGCCTACCATTGGATGCGGGTAGCTATGGAGGCGCAAAAGCGAGAGAAGCGATGCTTGTCCTTGTTGGAGAAGTGCGAAGAGGAATGAGGTGTCCTGCGTTTGGCACAACGTGGGAAGGTGTCGAGGCGCCCTTGAATCATTTGGATTTGAAATTAAAGACCAAGGTGAGATGGCTTCCCAGGGGTGTCGTGAATCCGATTCAAATCGGAAAATCGTTTTCGAGTGAGTGCATCAAATCGAACCGAATCGGATTGTTCCTCTTTAAACACCAGCCCTGTCAAATTCATTGGCAATAGATGTCGCTGTCTCCTGCAAGGCGTGCCGAATACATTTAAATCGCACATCCCATTCCCAAGGCAACTCAAGTGCTTCACACAACCAGCACAACAAAAGTAGCTTATTAAAATTACGAAAAGAATGTACATGGATTGAAACACTTCTACAAACAAAAGATTCAAAGATATTTAAGAGTAAATGAAATAAATAAAAAGTAGTCCTGTGAAATGACCAAAAGACCGACCGTATCGTGAAATAGATTTTAAAAAACGTTCAAAAGAACTTCAATCAAAGGAACATGGGGACAGAGAGCATCGTTTTGAACCTGGTTTTGAAGGCATTTTTATTCGTGGCTGACTTCAAGTTATTACATTTGCATGCAGCATAACAGCTAAATGCTGCTTCACCATGTTTGCTGTGAAACATATTAAGGCTCCAATTCATGGTTGTTTGAATAATCATTTATTTGGTCGATTAATCGATGAATCCGATTTTTTTAAAAAACAAACATTGATTTCCATCCGTTTGTTCAAAAATGTTTTGACATTATTTCAAATGGACAATGCAATGCAACATAAATTTAATTCTGATTCCATTTCTGGTTTGGTCGGCAACATGCCAGAAAATGGTGATCATTGTTTTCAAAGTCTAACAAATGTTTTATTTTTATTCAGCACAAAAAATAACCACCCACTTGAATGGAGGACAACTGAAATTGGATATTTACTATTCAGAAGCTGACATTTTGAGCTTTTGGTCAATTAAAAAAATAAATAATTTTTTGATGATCAAAAATGATCATCGATTAATTTGATCATCCATAAGTTGTCTGTCAGTAGCTGCACCTCCAAGTGGAGACTTCAATCTTCGTTCCATGCTCTCATTGCCAAACGACTTCACACAATTTGAGCTGATCCACAGCAAATCGTGACGACTGCGCTTATTCAAGACAGTGGGAACAGCGTCGTGTCATTCGAATCAGAATTCCAAGAGCAACGCTTCACAGCGGTCGGCGTTGGCAACCTTGCGCGCCACTGGCGACGCCATTCGCAGCTATCAGGCGTCCATGTTGAGAATAGAGCTCTGTGAACATTATTCCTAGATCTCGCTGCCTCGAGGATCGGGCGGGGGGGCCTCCACCAGGGAGCAAAGGCAATAAAGCAACGTGTGAGTGGGAGAGCTCGAGTTCTCTCCCTGGCCGTCCCTCGTGCGGCCATCTGCGCCGAGTGCGATTAATCATCCTGCTTCTCCCAGACGTGGCGAGCCGATGCCATGACACTCAAAGCCGGTGTGTGTTTGCGTGTGTCTTTCCCTTCTCTAGCCAAACATTTGCATATTTCGTCATGTCAGTGCTGCCTCGACTGCCCCTCGCTCAACGTTGTTGGCATTTATGAAGCATTCTACTTGCAAAGTAGCACGCTGCCAGGGGTGGTTATGACCAGTCCCGCCGGTCAGCGGCAGTTGTTGATGGTGTTAATTTTGCAACACGTCCCTGATGGTCCGCTTGACTGACGGGTCTTGAGGGAGACCGACCAGCATGTCTACTTAAGATTACCTTATTGTGAAACTAACTGACATCCACAAGTTGAGGTGAAAGAATGCACGCCGCCATCAATCATCTCACTAGTTCATCAGATGGAGGAAGATTTCTCTGAGGGAATGAAGGAACGTCATTGACGGGTTGAGGGACGAGATCTGAGAATCAAGCTGAGCAGTCAAAAGATGCGCAGCAGCATAGAAGCCCTCCACCAAGGCTCAACAAACCTCATCTGGATCAGCACCAAGTTCCTTCAGAGATCTTCTGAATATGTATGGCTTTCTCATTAAGCTTCATGCATTATTCAATGGGAAATGAAGAAAAATGTCAAAAAATGCTAGTTATGGTAACATGGCCTCAGCATTTTCCCTGCTAGCTCATAAAACGAGAGGAGACGTGCAGTGCTTTAACTGAGGGTGGGTGGGGGTCCTCCCCTTATTCGACTGTTGCCAGGTAAATTAGGCGGTGTGTAACAGCAGATCATGAAGTTATACAGTTAATCAATAAATGTATGATAGATCTAAATGTAATATAAATAAATCAATTCATATGCCCGTTTAGAACTTATGAACATAACTTCAAGGCAGGATACCTCCTTATTTTAGACAGGGACCATGAATGAAAACAATCTCAAAGCGCACTTTAAGGCATGTCAAGTCAAGTCAAGTACAACTTTATTGTCAAATGTGCTGCATGTCCTCTTCATTTAAAAACAGACAGAATTACAAACTAGCCTATGTCCTCATTATTGAAAAAGAAAGAAAGCAAAACAACGCAACAGCCATCCGACGCTGTTGCCCGGCGGTCACTCACCGCTAGCCGTTAGCGGCTAGCTAGCCACTAACGCCGGAGACTTGTGCTGTATCATACAATGAGAGCGGAATTAGCTAGCAGTTTCTTAGTGTTGTTATTTAAGGAGCGAGTTTGCTTTTGGAATGGGAAATGGACAACTCTGTGATGGCAATAAAAACTGAAATAATCTTCGTTTTCGCTTTCCCTGGTCCTTGCAGTGACTCCTTGTCCAAACTAGCGATCATGGTTCTTTTCAAAAGTGTACAGGTAGTTTATGAGTGGGACTTAGAGGAGCGGCTCGGCACTGTGGAAGAACACTGTTTAGCCGTGCTAGCTAGCCTGCTGTAGCTCCGGTGGTGCAGAGCAGCTTAGCTTAGCTCCTAGCATTCTACCAAGCAGAATGGATCTGCGGTAGGATTAATTAAACATGTTTTTAGACAAAATATATGTATATGTTCTTGCGCTGAGCTTAAAAGGTCTAACCAGGCTGCACGGGTGAGAGGTGGTGATTGAGATAAAGTAATGCTGACTGCGTGATGAGAGATGGCGGCAGCTGAGGAAACGCACGCCAGAAAAGTGACACCGGCATTACTCGCTGGCTGCTGGCAGAGATGAGAGAGAAATGCTGAGACTACGCTAATGAGGATGATCTGCGGCTTTTGGGGAGGAAGTGTGAATTTATCCCAATGTCAGGCTAATTCTCCAGTCAACAAGCAGCCCCGGCGGGACATTTGCTGCTAGACATTTTTTAAAAAAAAGAGATCCGGGCCCTATTTATGCTGCTGCCCCAGATAATAGCACTAATATGTTTTAAACAGCCTGAGCCTCGAGGGTGGCCGGGCATGCTCATTTTGGCTACCAATACAAGAGGAATCCATCGTGCTCCGACTTCAAAACACTCCAGTCCGATTGTGACAGACAACCACTATTTATCAGTCTGGAAAAATATGCGAAGCATCTCAGCGAGTGTGTGTTCACTTTCATCCTGGAGGAAGCCCGGCGTCTGCTTGTTTGCACTCGTGCGACCTCACAAAAAAGACACGCGTCCGTCCGCCAGCATCCAGCACAAAAAGACACCGGTCCAGAAAAACAATGCTGTCTGAAATTTGAAAGCACCCCCCGCTCCCCATCAAGCGCTGTAATCATTGTGAGAGGATGCAGGAAGACGCACGAGGGGTGCGAAGGGAAATAAATAATAGATGGCGAGCAGGGAGGGCAGACTAATGAGGGTCTGATTTCAAAGCGCCAATGATTTTCAAGTTTAATAGGACTAATCCTGACACCCACAGCCAGCGTTGGTCGACATGATAAATGATCAAAATGCCATCAACAGCAAGAGAGAGAGAGAGAGAGAGAGAGAGAGAGAGAGAGAGAGAGAGAGAGAGAGAGTGCAGGGTTCCCACGTGGCCTGGAAAACCTGAAAAATGATTGACCTCTTTTCCAGCCATGGAAAACGCATGGGAAATGAGGGGGGGAAAAAAATTAAAATGTCCTGGAGAAGACTAAATTGCCCTGGACATTGGGGTGTCGCACTTTTCTGCTTCCTCTCTGCTTCGAGCCAGCACAGAGCCCCACGTGACGCTACCAACTGATCAAATTGGATTTCCCGTGAGAACACTTCTAATGCCCTGTTTGTTGCTAGATAAACCGACTTTTCAGACCCAGGTCAAGATTTATTCTCTCCAAAATATCATCAAAACTAGCGACTTACAGTTGCAAGAGTTTTGCTGAAGCGCTGTATGTCGAATGTGAGGCTTTTCTCCCTCTCTCTTGTCGAGTGACCGACGAGTCATGGGTGGTCTTACTGGGGCGTATTTCATACTTGCGCCATTGTCCAACAGCAGAAACAGCAAATATGTGAATGAGAAAAACTTGATCCGGAATTCGGCTCTATTAAAACGCTGTGCATGTGCACAGCGAGCCAAGCGTTGCGCCCTTGGGCTAGTCAACTTGGCCGGGGCAGTGGCATGGGTGCTAGCATGGGCTTTGGCCTCTCTCCAACCCGTCAACAGCTAAAGAGTCCATCAGCTGTGTAACATCGACTTGAAAGTCATTTCGATGCCACCATCCGAGTGAGATCTTATCTTTGCGTTTGACGTTCTTGAGTTGTGCTTTTCAAGGGCTCTTGTGGCGTGAATGATGAGAATCACTTCGCGGCGGTGAGGTAGTTTGGTCCGGTGTTTGGTAACATTGACGCAATCTGCTTGAATGTACAAAATATAAGCTACAATTGGAGCAAATAGCACATCTCCCAAGATCGACGTGATTAACATTTTTTTTTTGTATATGTTGTGATGACATGCCTCATAACAGGGCTGTCAAACCACAAAATTATTACTTCTACACAACAAATGAATAGATTACCAGTTTTGAAATCAGTCAAGTCAATTAAAATGTGTTCAAGTGAGTGTAAATAGGGTCACAAAATTATTGCAAAATCTCAACGTTATTTATTACACCTGACAATTTGACATTTTGGTACAGATTTTAGCAAGTTGACACACATGATTTGCTTTCACGGGCCATGTAAAATGACCTGGTGGCCGGATCTGGCCCCCGGGCCTTGTGTTTGACACGTGTGCCTGATAATGTAATAGTTAAAAAAAAAACCTGAAAAATTATTTTAAGTAAAGATTGGGAACCCTGAGAGTGATTATAGAGAAATTGTTACGTTCAAGCTAGCAGGGTTTCCGTAAAAGTCAGCTCAGTTCCATGTTGTTAAAATTTCCCAAGTCTATTGAAGTTGGAAACTAGTGGAAGCGCGATGAAAACACTTGAGTGGTTTCCGATGACGCGCTTGTTTCCGCTTTCTGTACACATTTGTGTTCATTAATCTTGTACTGTATTATTATGCCTGACAATTATTTTTGAATGTAGGACACATCATGTAAGTAGACCAAGGCAAAGGAATACTGATCAAAGTGCTTATAAATATAAGAGGAGGACATCGGAGAACCTTCACAGATCCTATTTTACGTTTCTCATTAAAAGAGAATTCCGCGTATTCACTCCCAAACAACAAGCTTGTATTCCATGGCGGCATTCACTTCCAGCTTCATCAATGCATCACTGCCTAATTCATTAGTCCCGGGCTGATGAGAAACGCGACTCGCTAATTCACAAGCAGGAGGGGGTCACGGGCAAAATTGGACGGATTGAGAATTCATTTCAGTGTGAGTGAGTGAGTCCTTCAAGCGACTGTGCCACTCACGCGCACGCAAAACTGAGATTTGGGATATTTCCCCCCCCCCTCGCGTGAGTGGCATAGCGAAGGAGAAGGTTGCCAAATGCAAGCGCCAAGTTTGCTGCCGACGGAGACGTCAAAGAGAGGCCAGCAAAGGTGGCGAATGGGAGACGTGAACGTGCGGATGAGGGAGGATTACGAGGGATAACGTCGTATCAGAGTTGCCGGAGGGTGTTGAGATAAGCAGAAGTTGGACGCCGTGCTGTCGTTCTGGAAACGACTTGAGTTGGGTTCCCTTTTTCCCGGATGACTCGCGATGATAGTTTGCATCTCTTCTTTGCACTTTGTTGAGCCTTCATTCGCATTCCCTCTCGTTTGACTGACCGCACTGTTCAAATTTTCCATTTTGCTCATGTTTGCGTCGCCTTTCGCGATTGGACAGCGCCAGGCCGTCCATGAAAATCGTCATCGTTTACACCGCACATCGGTTCTGCAAGGCCCAGTGGGACAATGACGTCTAACCTCGTAAACGTGAAAGGAAAAGGAAAAAAAAAATGCAGGAAAAGGCCATTCTTTATTGTTTTGGATCACACTGGGTGGTGCCGGTAAGGGTTAATGAGGCAACCTGTGAGAGCATTAGAGAATTTATTGCATGAGCCAGATTCCATTTCAGCATTCGTATTCATGTCGGGGCAGCCAGCCAGGCCTGCGATTCGTTGTTTGGCCATCGTGGCTGCGCTGCGGAGTGGGGAAGAGAAGGCGATAATGGCAGGCAAATGCATCCACAGAACGGCAGAGGAAATGGATTAGTGGCAGTCGGCCATGTTGGATCCGCTTGCTGCAGTCTGTGGAGTGAGCTTCGAATGGATCTGCTAATCAGAAGAAAAAGACAGAGATGTGTGTGTATGTTTGTTTAAATATGTTTTATATATATATATATATAATTTATTTATTAGGGGCGCACCGGTCAATCAGTGCAATCCTCTTGTCCATTGAAAATGTCAGCTGTGAGATGACGAATGGGGTTTTCATTTTCATCTGAGAAAACTTGTCTGTGCAGCCTAAACAATCCGGTTTGTACTCTTTGGCAGGTGTTGTTTAATGTTTTACAGTCAAGCGAGATTGGAGCATTGAAGGTTTATGCTGTTGGTTATGAAAAGAAAAACAATACCGGAATTGGCAAAAATCAAGATTGGCAGGTCAGGCTTTTTAAAGATTGGGGATTGGTGATTAGCCAGAAAATGGTGATGAGGCACCCTAATATATATGAAAATATGATCGTTCTAAGCACCAAATATTATCCGCATGTTTATTGTAAGATGAAGTTTGAACAGTTATCTCATGCATCCCCTTTCCCCCCCAAAGTTCAGCATTCATTATTAATGAGCACTGTGCGCACACGAGTCACATTGCATCAGCACTCGAAGACAACCTACATTCACAGGCGCTTTTTTTGTGGGTTGAGGTCGGGAGAATTTTTGTGAACATTTTGTTGTGATGAACCTCGCTGGCACGTTATTTGATTGGATTGATCAAATAGCCATTCTTGCATTGATAGTTCAAATTGTTTCATCAGTAAGATGGTGTACCAAACATAGTGCGCCCAGCACTGTACAGCTTGTTTTTATGACATTCAAACTGAACATAGGCCTTTTTATTTTTTCATGGAAATCCATAGAGGAGAAGTGTTTTGTTTTGTTTTGGGGTTTTTTTTGGGGGCCGGGGGTGCAATGATTGTGCTGTGTTGATGTGTTCTGTTTCAGCCGAAGATGTGCAAAATGCGCACGTTATGTAACAGGCGAGCTTTTGTAAAAGTGCCTGTGCAGATGGCGGTCGGGCCTTTTTGTGTGGCGCCGCGTTAACGTGCAAAACATGAACATTTGATGCCAACCTTTCTAACAGCGAGGCAATTACAAAACATTCCCCACCGCTCTTTCCTTGCAACACTTGCGACGAGGAGGACCGTGGCGGGCGGAGATGCGCGAAGTTTGAAATTAGGCGTAATGAAAGGGCGACGTGCAGAGGAGCTCGCTGAGGAGAGGAGGGCGAGCCCGGCTGGGGAAGGCTGATGAAAAGGCGACAGAGGAGAAGGCGCGCGGGGATGAGAGAGCCTTGTGAGCAGGCAAAGCAGAATGGGCCTTAATTGATGGAACATTCAGACAGCCAGGAAAGCAGAGCAGAGTCTCGGCTGCTCATTAAGGTCATTATACCTCCGTCTGGAGCACGCACGCCCACACACACGCACACGCACACACACACACACACACACACACACACACACACACACACACACACACACACACACGAGCGCATGCGCTGGAGACATTGAGAGGAGAAGCCAATTTGGTTGGGTATCAAAAATGAGCCTTTTGATGAGCGGCAACTCCAGGACCGAGTGCTTTGTTTGTGTCAAAGCAGTTAGCGCATGCTCGTCGCCGTCTGTAATTGCGCCGCTCGCAGACGGAGCGAGACGCCGGCGTCCTCTTGAAGACGCCACGCACAAAGAGGAGGAGGAAGAAGAAGAAGAAGCAGGAGAACAAATGAGTGATGCGCTGAAAAGGTTGGAAGGAAAAAAGACTGAATGGAGAAAAGATTCCAGAGCGGCTCTGGGGGCCCATGATGGCCCGAGGCCGAGATCAATAATGAAAACAAATCATTGTCGATACGCGGACAGGAAATGAAGGTAAAAGCGGATGCATAGCGGCGGAGCATAGATGGGAGGGGGAGGGGGATCTTCCACTTTGGTTTCAGCAAAGCAAGGTTGCGTGCGGTCACCATTGACCAGTCTTGTTCTTCAGTGTTCCATTAGCCACGAGTGAACAATGGCAGTATTGGTCACTCAATAGCGATCGTGAATCCGATCAATAGGTGCGCTCGTTAACCATTGAACGAGTTTAGAGTGAGGTGATCGTTAGCGAGCACAAGGTTGAGGGTCTGACTTTTAATTAAAGCAGGGGGGGGGGGCAGCGAGATGCTCAAGAGCGGGAAGGGAAAAAAAAATCTCATGAAGGCCTCGCGGGACCGTGATCAATTCCCGGGTGGCACACTGAGTCCATTTAAAGGCTTGCGTGTGCATGCGATGATACGGCCCTAATGATCCAGCGCATGCGTCGCTTGGCCAGTGCAGTTCATGTGGATGCTGCTCGATACTGAAGTCGCTTGGTGGGAGCTCGCTGACAGCAAAAGATCACTCAGAGATTGATCGTCGACTACAATGCGATGGAAGTCAAGTCGAGTAATCAAAGAGCGCCGCCGCACTTGTTCCTCACTGCCAGTCTCGGTATATTACAAGACGAGCGGCTGACAGAATAGCCCGATGATAATGTGACCAACCGCTATTCTTGTCCACCATTAGCTAATTTTTAATATTTAAACATCGTGTTAAATATGATACACATCGGAGAAGAGGTAACGCACTTATAACGTTAAAGATCTGATCCAACCTACGCCTGCCCTCTAGTGGCGATTTATCAGACTGCAATCGTTTCCTCACCCTCGATACCGACTGAGGAGGTGCGCGAAGCCCTTTAGTAATTATTTCTTCATAAAAACTACCCAAAACGTGTGTGTATATGTGTGTGTGTGTATATATATATATATATATATATATATATATATATATATATATATATACGTTTTGGCACAAAATGATCTTTTTTTTATGTCTAATGAATTAATGGGAGGGCGGGTCGATTATTTTATCCAAAATCGTTCAGCGCTTGCTTCAAGGATTATCAACATTGCTACATCTTGAAGCAAATACAATTTAAAACTTTAACTCCATTTAAAATGACATTTTTTGAAATCTAAGACCAACTTCTTAATGCCCCACATTGTCCAACGTTAGTACGATACGTCAATGACGAGCATCTGCCGCTGAGGAGTCCCGACCAAAACCGCATCCGTGTGTTGTTGGTTCTGCTGACGCAATTGCATGATTGCCGTCGTTTCAGTCAATTATTTATTCTGAAAAGTGTTGATTTATTTTGAGATTCGAGACTATTCACAATAACAAAGCTACTTAGCGTGCGCTAGCATTTTTTTGAAAGACCGATACCAGACATTTTTTTTTTTTTGTCAATTAAAGCCCTGTTTTAAGATTTATGAATTCAGTCACTCCTCTCCACACGACAAGAATTCCGCGGCGGCCGCAAGGCAGCCCTGCCGATGAAAGCTTATTTAGCTTTACATCTGTGCCGAGCGAGTATCAGGGTTGCTTTCAGAAAACCCCGCTGGCAAGTGCGCACTTTATGCTCACACTTTTAGCCATAACAATTTCCAATGATGAAAGCAGCGAAAGGCCAGAGATCAGCGACTGCAGCTCAAAGCCACTCTTCTGTTGCATTTGCTCCCAAAATAAAAAGGAGCCAGGCGACAATTTCACATGCGGGAATCCAACAGTGACGATTTGTCCATTTGTGTGTGTAGACGGGTGTCGAACAGCAGGTGTCGAGCAACGACGGTTGCAATGCTGCTAAGAAAAAAAAAAAAATCTACTGGGACCTGAAAATGGAGCGAACGCTTCTTAACACATTGTATCCGTAAAAGCCCGGCGCCTCCCTAAAGACGGTCCCCTTTTTGAAACCCGACAAATCAAAATGGCAGGAGCGTTGCAGCCGAGTGGAAAGAGCCAAATAAACGGCGCCGCGGAATTCGTCCATGCATTTTTAAATACGCACCAGCTCTATGCACGCGCAAGCCATTTTGGCTTAACATTGCTTTAAATTGAAGTGCACGGCCCAGAATCTTGTCCTGTCAGGACGTTAAACCAAACACGCGGTAAGACAGATGTTTGCCGTTGCACTTTACTGCGCACATACTTATTGTATATGGCCCATGTAATCAGACTTGAAGCCTCGACGGGCGCCTCGGTTATGGGGAGCGCTCGGCACGCTTGTCTTCCTCGGCAGACGCGCCGCACGAACTGCCCAGCGTGGCCTTTAACGGCGGCTTGAGAATCACGGCCAATGCACACAACCGCGGCAATTAACGCTAAAACAAATGCTACATTTCGCCCCCGCGCTTTCGGAAAGAATGTAAAGATGACTTACGTTTGTCTGCGCGTGTGCTAATATGCACTGTGACCCCACGTTCAGGTTTTTCAAGATACGAGCCTTTGCCCAGACGATTTTCCCCAGTTTATTCTCGAACTAAACACAAAACAAAGAGAATTTCATGTAGGTTATTTAAAAGATGACACCATTTAGCTTACGAACAGCATCGGTTTTAAAACCCCTGACACAATGGCTATTTGAACACAAAAATTTGGCAGATAGTGGCTCGGTGGACGAGTGGTTAGTGCATCGACCTCACAGTGCAGAGGTCATGGGTTCGATCCCGAGCTCCGGCCTTCCTGTGTGGAGTTTGCATGTTCTCCCCGGGCCTGCGTGGGTTTTCTCTGGGTACTCCGGTTTCCTCCCACATTCAAACATGCATGGCAGACTGATTGAACACTCTCAGTTGTCCCGAGGTGTGAGTGTGAGCGCGGATGGTTGTCGTCTTCGGGCAGTAGGCGGGGTACACCCTCAACTGGTCACCAGCCAATCGCAAGGCACGCATCGACAGGACAACCATTTGCCCACATAATCACACCGAGGGACAATTTACAGTGTTCATTTAATGTTTTTTGGAATGTGGGAGGAAACAGGAATACCCGGAGAAAACCCACACAGGATCGGGGAGAACATGCAAACCCGACATACATGATACAGAGCACTTTAAAAAAAAAAACACACATTTGGTGGGAGGCTGTAACAGATTAATGCAGTGGTTCTTAACATGGGTTCGATCGAACCCCAGGGGTTCGGTGAATCGGTCTCAGGGGTTCGACGGAGCTTCTGCCGTCGGGTTAAGACACACCCGACTCAACATGTCAATTAGTTATGATACGCCCACTTGGCCATCACTGGCTGCAGATGATCACATGACATTGCTTGTCTAATCAGTGCTGCGGGAAATTTAGTTCGCTCAGTAGTCAGCGTGTGACTGACGTGATAGTACGTCGTGTGATATGTTTTTAGAATTTTTTAATCCATGCTCTCGACCAAAAAAAATAAATTGATCGAACGAATGTGTACCACATGGATTCACATGCATCACAGAACGTGATGGGACTCGGCATCCTACCTGCATGATTTGTCATGCCAAGTTGAGCAACTCGAGTCTCGCACCGGCAAAACTGAAGGAAGACTTGTTGAATATGATTTTTACTTTTCAGTAATGAAGGGTTCGGTGAATGTGCATATGAATTGGTTGGGTTCGGTACCTCGAACAAGGTTAAGAACCACTGGAGTAATGACATATTTATCAAGGCATCACTCGACATTTTTGCCTCGGGACACAAGAGATGGCGGAGACGAGTGCCTGCGCAGCAGTAACCCGCCGATAAGACGACACTCCTTGAGCTCACACACAACAAGCCAAGGCACGATGTTAAGAATGGAAGTCAAGGTGTCAGTGCGGCAGGGTGCGTGGGGGTGGGGGGGTGTTAAATCCACAGATGTATTCCCCATGTGACATCTCTCTGCGGAGGCTTGCACATTCTAACAGCCGAAACTGCCTCCACAGGTCACCAGTGCATTCGCCTATCTCAATTTTACTTTGAAATGCTTTTTAATTCCTCATTAAGTTTGAGAGACTTGCTTTTTTTTTTTTTTTTTTTTTTTTAATAATCGGATTTGCTGGTGTGATGCCCTGACTAAAAAGATTGCACAGCAAATGTACGTTTTGTCACAGCGCATCGCAAAGGATCTCAGAGATAAATTATCTCTCTGCGCATGCTGAATTATACATGAAGAGCTGATTTGCCTGGCAGCCAAAACAAGATTTTCAAATGTCATTGCGCATTCTTGTTTTCTAGCATTAAAACGGCCGGACTTTGATTCTTTGTCAAGCTCCGCTTTTCCGTTTTAAAATTTCACAGATTGCTTGTTCCTGGAAAGAGGAAAAAAAAAAAAGACACTCTCACTTTACTTCCGTTGAGTTTTCAATTGGCTTCAGGGTGAGTTAAACAACTGTTTGCCTGCGAGTGCAAACAAATAATGCGTAGGGGGGAGCGTGCGGCGGTGACAGCGGCGTGCAATCTCCAATTGATCGAGTAGTAATTAGAGCCCAGCGCGACGATAAGGCCGGCTGAAAGTATCCCAATAACTCTGGAAATCGGCGTTCCAAATTAGCCCATCAGGAGCACTTGGCTGTTGTGGCATTTCTTCTTTCTTATTGCGAGGCGTAATAATGGCTCATGAAAACGGAAGCCGCGTACCATTCGGGAAGCAGTCAGCGTTTGCGAGTTTACAGAGGGCGGACGTGCAAGGAAACGGTCTCGCGTTGAAGGCAAAATGTGAACTTCGTAAACTCGGTGTCGTCATTTCAAGTTCAATGTGGATTATCTCCCAATAGGCCAATTTTCAGAAGTCGTTTTGGCTTGGCCGGCTCCTGCTGTTGCTGGACCGCAACGCGCTGCCAAGCGGCGAAATGTCCGTCAAACAGTTTCGACACAGATGAGTGAGTCAAGAGAAAGGCCCGACCCGATTGCTTTTGATTTTTTTTTTTGTTTTGTTTTGTTTTGTTTTTTTGGGAGGCGAGGTGACGTGCGGAAACAGTGTGGTGTTGAGAACATGGGTCAATACCAGCAGATGAGCTTTTTCAATTCCAAAAAAGGTGCAGTGTTTATCCTGCAATGAACTGTTATTTTGCACTCAGTGTCCTTTTTTGTGTTGTTATTTCGTAGAAAAGCCTTGTTTAGATATTTGAGGTATCACAAATGCAAAAAAAAAAAAAAGCTCTTTCTCTCAGAATTTTTCTTGGAAACGAGTATTTTCAAGAAACTTACCAATGTTCAAATGCTGTTTACTGGAGAACGGTAAAAATGTACTTTTTTTTCCCCTGATGAAAGAAGATGGTGAAAGCTTTCTTTTGGTAGGTTCCATGCTAATATAGCTAGAGAACTAAATTTTTGGTAGGCCTTCAAAATGTGTCCAAAATGGCGGGGCTGACCAGCTCCCTCAAAATTCGACCAAACAAGTGTGACATTAGTGCTTAAGAAGTGCCGTCCGTGTTAAATGTCTCTTTTATTTTTCTTTCTTTTTCCATGAAACATAAAAATAAGAAAGTTGATATGTTCAAGCCACAGGTTTGATTGTTTGCTGTCATCTATTTTGGAACTGAATGACTTGTCACACCTGTTTGGTAAAATCTGTGAAATTGAAGAAGTTTTTGTCGAATCCAATTCATAACCAATCGGCTCGCGTTGGTCATGTTTTGGATCCAACTGTTATTTTGAAGTGCGTGATGTCAGCGGAAATGTTTTATTGGAGTAGATGTTTGCAGTGGCAGGCAGCTGCAGACGTTTGCTGGCAAATCACCAGAGTGGCACAACATTGTAATAATTACAATTGCGAGTCATCGCTCGCTTCCAGGCCTCGAGGGCCTCCATATGTTGCCGAGTTGGCCCCGGCCCTCGTTTCCCTTCCTCACATTTCCTCCTTCGCCTCCTCTGCTCTCCTGCCAAGTGTTTTGGAGCGCTCCGCCCTTTTCCATTTCTCGCTCATCCCATGTTTGCTCTCGCCCTCGCCCCCCCCGCGTCTGCCGCATTCTCATTGCTGTGCGTCTCGCAGGTTAATTCCAACGCTTGCATTTCGGGCACTTAGCGGACGTGATGTACTGTCTTCCCGCCATTCCATTAAAAAAAGCTAAAGCCTTGCAGTTTTTGTTAAATTCATCTCCGGTGCTTGGATGTGGGAATTTGAGGACGTCAAATAAAAGCAATTGTGGCGAACAAGAGCGTAACTGACACTTTTAGCGAGGGAAAGGGACTCTGAACAACACTGCTGGCATTCCTCCGCCCAGCACCGGTAGTACGCTAATGAAAACACTAAATCTTCCTGACAAATTGTGTATCCAAATTGCAGGAAAATCCGCAGTCGTAAAATGCACAGCGTTGTTTAAGGGCCGCTACATGTACAGTGGTGTGTAAAATATGGCGCCGCTTCGTGTGGCCCGTATCTGCTTGATGGAACTCCTTTTTACGTTTTTTACATTTTTTTTCAGTATGTACAGAATTGCGATTTGGACCAATTGCAGGTGGGTCTGGAATGCGCTGTATTTGGTTTGTCACCTTTTCGGTTTGTGCCCCACCAGGTGTTCCGAAGTGGCGAAGGCATGGGCATCCGTCTGGACAGTGCCTCGGCCTTTCAGGGCGCCGTCATCTCGCCGCACTACGATTCTCTGCTGGTCAAAGTCATCGCCAGCGGCAAGGACCTGCCCACCGCCGCCTCCAAGATGAGCCGAGCCCTGGCCGAGTTCAGAGTGAGGGGCGTCAAGGTAGGACAGCCGACCCGAATGTTAAATGCAGTCAAACCTCTGGTCACTCAAGACCCTGAAGGATATTGGTGAACCAAACTTTGCTTCGGCTCACATTCTTCAGTTGGTAAAGGCAAGACAAGGCAAATGTATTTGCATAGCGCATTTCATTTACAAGACGATTCAAATGGCTTCAGGAAAAAAAAAACATTAAAAGCATGACAGAGAAAGCAAACTCAAAATAGAATCATCTAAAAAAAATTTCATTAAAATTATTAAAACCAAGCATCAGTGGAGACAAAGTAAAAGATGGCGTGCAAGGCTCAAAATAAGCGGTTTCACATCGCAGTTTTCAGTTTGAAATGAATATTTTGCGCCTCCTTAATATCTATTGAACAGCAAAAATGACACTCAAGTGTTGAGACAAGCGTCAAAAGAAGAAAAAGAAGCACCGAGACGCTCCCTTAAAGCTTCGTTGGGCTCATGTCCCCTACGCGCTGTAGTCGGGAGTTCGAGGGAAGCTCTGTTCTCGTGAAGCAGAAGCAGCGGGCTAGCAACAGCGGAGTCGTTCCTAAATCAGTAATTAATCTCTGCGGCAGTGAAGAAATTACATTTCGGACAAGAATCGTTCTCACAGAGGGATGACGAGAAAAGATACAGAGCCATACTAAATGCTAAGCTAACCTCAGAATGACACAGCTAGCGAGCGCTTGTGTCAACAATAACACTTTTTGAAGATGTCTGGCTAGAACTGCGTTCAAGCAGAACACTGAATGACAACAAAGTATCTTTTGGAGGGAAAAATCATACACGCTAAATTGAACCCGAACCGAAAACGAATTAATTTCCATTGGTTTACATCAGCCAGGCACGGACAAATGGACTATCAATAGGCCCTTTGCGGCTGAAGCCAGAAGGCAGCCATCTTACGTTCAAACTGTTATTGACGATGTGTTTTTGTTTTCGCTGAAAACACTGCCATCGAGTGCGTGTTTTACGCTAGGATATCTGCATGGAGTAATGAGAGAGACTCCAAGCATTCCTGTATACGTCCATATAGCCGAGAGAAAGGGCCTAATGTTGAAAGTATATTAATATCCTATAAAATATTTAGAATTGATCAATAATGTTGTTTGTTTTCATAGTTGAGTCCCGATTATTTTAGGTCTGCAACAATAAATGTTCTCAAAATGACATTACAGTGGAGCTTTTTTTCCCCCAATCAATTTAACTTTGCTTCTAGACAAGAAAATGAAATTTGCTACTCTAGACGAGATGAATGTAAGAAATAAAAACCGCTGCTTCTATTACGAAAAAGAAAACCAATTCATTATATTGTCTTTTTTTATTGTTTGATAAAAACCCTTGCTTCTTTGGGAAAGAAAAAAAAAAGTTCCACAAAGTTAGAAAGGTGCTCCTCAAATTAAGTCAATGATTCACCAAACGACTCCAAAGGAAAAAAAAAACTGATTTCGAGGCTTAGCCTGCAAATGGGGATTAAATTAAGACAATAAAGGATGGATTCATCAGAATGCTGCAGTAAACAATCATGTTTTCAGCCCTGATTCAAACGACGTGACGGTTTGAGCAGACCTCGGGTATTCGGAGTTTTTGTGCCATAGGTGAGGAACACAGGAGCTAAATCCTGCTTCACTTTGTTTGGTCCTGGTTCTGGACACACAAAATCGACCTGCCCCGAACGATCTGAGTGCTCTGGATGCTTCATAGGGTACGAGTACATCTTGCATGCATTGTTGTCCAAGGCCATTTAGAGAGTGACAGACCAGGAGTAAGATTTTATCATCTATCCTTTGACTCCAGGAAGCCGGTGTTGTGATGTGAGGATAGTTGTGATATGGTCCAGTTTCCTGGCGTTTGTAAGGACTCTAGCGGCAGATCATCCGCAACTGCCTGATCAAATTTATTTATTTATTTATTCTTTTTTTTTTTTTTTTTTATTAAGACCTGAAAAGACACGATGACAGTAATGTAGTCTACTGAAAATAAAAGGTTTTCTGTGTCTGTTTTGGTAAACAGTCTTGGCACCAGGTTTGTGTGCCGAGGTTTGACTGTATATACCTGTATCATAAAATTCAAACAAGGTTGGAGAGACTCTATATATGTGAACATAGAAAACCCCCAAACAACACATCACAGGCATACAATGTGTTGAGCGATTAATGAGCTTGCCTAAAGAACATCTTTGTCATGATGTTTTACGGTGTTTATGCAAAAATGGACTCTCTTGCCAATCAAAGTGGAGATTTTTAAAGGCCATGTCTCAAACAAATGTCAAATAAACACTTAGCGGTCTGTCATTTAATGTACACGTACAAATATCCACGATGAGAAAAGAAAGTTCCAGTATCCAGTTCAGTAGCCGTAAATTCTCCGCAAACCTCACCCGCATGAGTGAAAATGGCAGCCAATTGGAGTAAAATTTACATTTTCCACATTGACATGCCTACTTTGTGCCTTTTCCTCAGTTTTTCACATTATGGAGGCGTTTATTGAGGTCCGTGTGTCATGTTGAGTTGAGTTCATCTTCCACCTGGCGTCCCTGCTCCCATTTGTCACTGATTACATCTCCGCAAGAACAGCAGATGGGTGGCAGGTTCGCAGAATCTGGCGTGCTCGTTGCAGTGCCAACGGATGTTTCCGCATTTTCCCGTAATTGGGATGTATTTCCTCAAGCTGTATGCAAGCATATTGCATTGGAATCATGCTGAGCAAGTCATTAACGCAATTATTTGTGTGTATCGTTTTAGAGACGGCCCAAAGCGCAAGGCGTTAAAGGCATGCTTGGATAGGTTTGGTGTGGTGGATCTTGACCGGCCCTTACCTTTTAATGGACCGAGTCTTCTATTTTCACTCTTTTCCGTTCGCTGTGTTCATACTCTTTTAAACCGCATTATGTTTCGCAATTTTATCATCCGTAGTATGGGTTGCAATCATTTTGTACAAACCACTCTGTACAAACCACTTGAAGTCTCTTTTTTTTTTTTTTTTTTTTTATTAAGACCTGAAAAGACACGATGACAGTAATGTAGTCTACTGAAAATAAAAGGTTTTCTGTGTCTGTTTTGGTAAACAGTCTTGGCACCAGGTTTGTGTGCCGAGGTTTGACTGTATATACCTGTATCATAAAATTCAAACAAGGTTGGAGAGACTCTATATATGTGAACATAGAAAACCCCCAAACAACACATCACAGGCATACAATGTGTTGAGCGATTAATGAGCTTGCCTAAAGAACATCTTTGTCATGATGTTTTACGGTGTTTATGCAAAAATGGACTCTCTTGCCAATCAAAGTGGAGATTTTTAAAGGCCATGTCTCAAACAAATGTCAAATAAACACTTAGCGGTCTGTCATTTAATGTACACGTACAAATATCCACGATGAGAAAAGAAAGTTCCAGTATCCAGTTCAGTAGCCGTAAATTCTCCGCAAACCTCACCCGCATGAGTGAAAATGGCAGCCAATTGGAGTAAAATTTACATTTTCCACATTGACATGCCTACTTTGTGCCTTTTCCTCAGTTTTTCACATTATGGAGGCGTTTATTGAGGTCCGTGTGTCATGTTGAGTTGAGTTCATCTTCCACCTGGCGTCCCTGCTCCCATTTGTCACTGATTACATCTCCGCAAGAACAGCAGATGGGTGGCAGGTTCGCAGAATCTGGCGTGCTCGTTGCAGTGCCAACGGATGTTTCCGCATTTTCCCGTAATTGGGATGTATTTCCTCAAGCTGTATGCAAGCATATTGCATTGGAATCATGCTGAGCAAGTCATTAACGCAATTATTTGTGTGTATCGTTTTAGAGACGGCCCAAAGCGCAAGGCGTTAAAGGCATGCTTGGATAGGTTTGGTGTGGTGGATCTTGACCGGCCCTTACCTTTTAATGGACCGAGTCTTCTATTTTCACTCTTTTCCGTTCGCTGTGTTCATACTCGTGTGGTACAGCTGCCCAGTCGAAGGAATATAGTGGATACAGATTGCTGTCACGCAATCCAATTCGATCTAAAGCTTGTTCAAGCATCTGTGGTTGACATGTTGGCGAGTTTGGGGGTTGGAGGCATCAGCGTTTCCAGGCGTCGCGCTAATAGTTTGCTCCCCCTCACTGCGAGCTGCAATTACATTCGGCACCGTGTAAAGCTTCCTTTGATGGTAAGACTGCAATGAAATGACAAAGGGGGGGGAGTGACACCTGCATTATGGCAGCAGAATAGGCGAAGCGATGCTGAAGTAGCATTTCAGTCATGGCCAGGAAAAGTGGTGTTTTTTTGTTGTTGTTGTTTTTTTTTTAATGAATTTCTGGTTTCTTTAAATTGGACTTCAGCGTACAAATAATGGATGACTTGTATTACAGGAAAAGTCGGCATTTCTTTTTAAAGACTGAAGTTCAGCTCTGTCACTTAAATGTCACAATGACATCAGTGCCCCCTTGACAAATAACTTGACACAAGATAGATGCCCTTATTCCAACTGCCGCCAGACTCAAAAACACAATGTGCGGGGCGAGGTCTACGGGGATAAACGGGATTTAACCGTCGGAAATCGTCTGTGACAACGGGGTAGAGGAAATGGGAAACGGGTACTTGGGCGATACTGAATGACAAAATAGACGCGGGTGGAGGAGGTGGTGTCGCTGTTGTATTGTGCGCTGGTTTTTTTAGTCGTGCTACTGTAGAGTCATCACATTCTTCAGCAGTGCACAGGCAAAACTCTAAAGAAAAATAATCCAATCTTATCCATCCATCTGGGGTTGGGTGGACCGGTCAGCAACCCAAGCGGAGAAGTCCAGACTTCTTTCTCCCCAGCTAATTTGTCCTGCTCTTCCAAAGCAATCCCAACGTGTTCCGAGGCCAGCAGAGAGCCATTGTCTCACAAGGATCTCAGGGGTCTTCCCTGGGCCTCCTCACCAAGAAGCATCCTGAACAGAAGCCTGAGCGACCCCATCTGGCTCCTTCCAATATGGAAGACCAGCGGCTCGACTCCCGAATTTTTCACCCTATCTGAAAGAGCACCCCTACAGAGGAAACTCCGTTAGTCCCCAACAATCTGGCTCCTTCCAATATGGAAGACCGTCTGCTCTACTCCGAGTTTATCACCCAATCTGAAAAGGTACCCCTACCAAGGAATCTCCGTCAGTCCCCCACATCTGGCTCCTTCCAATATGGAAGACCAGCAGCTCTACTCCTGAGTTTTTCACCCTATCCCCACACACACACACACACCCCAATATTCCTGGAGCACTCACTACAAGACTTCTCCAAGTCCACAAAGACTGGTCGGGAGACGGTGAAGTAACTCCACACTCTCAGCAGTGTTCGGAATGGTGCATGGAATGAGAAGACAAAAAATGACAAGGCAAAAAACCTTTTTGGCTCGACAGATACTCTCTCGACCTTCTCTTTGCCCTACGTTCTCCGCTTTCACAACCTGGCATGCAATCGGAGCACAGCTCGAAAAAGCATCGAAAGCAAAACTTAGGCACCCTCCCGTCTCCCAGTGCAGCAGCTGGAACATCTCCACATGGTAATTTGTCATCAGAACGAGGAACCAGAAGACGTTAGGGGAGCGAAGCTGGGGTGAAGTAGAATGTGATGACCTTGCAAAAGAGATGAAATTTGATGAGTCGGAGTGGGGGGAGGGTGGCCTCTTTGCAGAGTTACGATCTGTCACGCAGCACGGGGGTCAAGCCGGGTTCACTCTCGGGTAGCGCAAAGGAGCCACCGCTGTCGATGACGGGTGCAATTACTCGGCGCCACTGCAGGAGCCCGCGTGGGCAGCGAGAATAAAAGAAAAACAAATTGGCTTGGTTTGAAAGTAGGCAGCGGATGATTCAGTCCGCCGCAAAACAACAGATAAAGAGGGGCGGGGATGCTTTGCTTTCGTCTGTCATTGTCACGCTGCCTTTGAGTACAATTTAAGAAGCGCGTGTGCTCTTGAGAAACATGCATGCATCAGACCACGAGTCTTGTCATTTAAGTTGGTTGATTTGCAGCTATAGAAACATTTTTTTTGTGTGTGTGTGTGTGTGTGTGTGTGTGTGTGTGTGTGTGTGTGTGTGTGTGTGTGTATATGTGGACCTGCTTTCGGCATCTCTGGATTCGTCAGATCTGCCAGTTCTCATTAAAACTGAAATTTTTGTGTTTCTTCAATGCTAACCCTGAAGCTCGGGTGTATATAGATACGCATATCAAGATCGACGCCGCAAATGCTCCCCTTTTCACCAACGCATTAAAAAAAAACAAGAATACCGTGCCCTTTATTCATACAGTTCATCTGCGCCAAGTGCCAAGCTCTGTGCCGCAGCACAATTAGCCCTCAACCGATTGTACTGTGTACATCCATAAGCATTTATGTGTGGGCACACTTTGGCAATTATGGGCCATTCGAGCGCTGAAGCGCGACCGCAGATAAGCACGTCCGCGCCGAGGAGGAGGAAAACAATGACGACGTTCGGCATTTGACGAGCCAAACGTGCGCGGTCGACAAAAGCCTTGTTGACGAGACTTCGCTGCTAGCAGACGCATCTTCGGGTCACCGTGACCCGCCCTCAAGGACCCGACATGAATTCGAATGTAAACGGGCGATCTCGTTCTTGTCCAAGTCTGCTTGAATTGAGACTTTGATTTGAGATGAGCGGCACTTTGAGCGATGACTACAGACTGACTATAGTCAATGTGTACACGAGGAGCTACACGAGTGATAGTCAATTGTTTGGGTGACATGAAGAGGCGCAATGTCGCGAAGAGCACCCGTCGTCGTCGTTGTTGTTGTTTAGCTTGCTCCCGAGAACAAAAGTCTTCATTCTTATTCAAATGAGTTTAATTACGGCTTCTGCAGTGGCATGAGATCGCGCCTGTATTCGCTAATTGTCTATTCAAAGCAAAAATCAAACGCGGACTCCCTGACAAAGCCCAAGGAACCACGCGCTCGAGCTGTAAGTGCTTGTTATTGCCTCTGTTTGTGGTGAAGTGGCTTTGTCGCGGCTTTTAACTCATTCGCCGCCAGTTATTTCAAAGCCGAGTTCGACTGATCTTTCGGGATCCACAGAATATTGTTCTGTGATGTTAGAAAAACCAAACCTACAAATCTGACTTCAATAGACACGAGCAAGGTGAGAGCCTCTTCCACGCCTATCCGCTGAAAGACGGAAATATACGTCAGTGGTATTGAACAGTTGGATTCCAGTTGGCGAATAAAAACGTCCGCGGAGGTGAATAGGTGAAGGCAACAGTGAGCATCCCGGCACAGTGGCTGACGCTCTTCTGTCTCGAGTAGCGGCAACGGGCTGGAATATTTTGCACCACTATGGTTTATTTGGCCTTAGGCAACTTGGCTCAGCATCGCATTGACCTTGGGCGGACAGATTAAAAAAAACAAAAAAGGGTTACACCTCGACAACGCCGTTCCTTTCCCCGTTTTATTGTGCGTGCCGAGCAGCTTTAATCGAAGGTGTGAGGCACAATGGTCCCCCGGGAGCCTGCCTCTTGAAATCTGGGAGCACTCTGTAAATATTGCCCAAACGTTGTTGTGCGACCAGAGATAACGAAGGTCTCTCCCGCTATCAAAGTGTCGGCATCTTTTGTAGGAGCTCCTTTTTTTTTTTTGTTCATTTATGTTGCTTGTATTTTTTTTCCCTGTTTGCAAGAGATTTGGGGATATCAGGTGCTCAAACTTCAGAGGAGCCGGCAACTTGTTGCTTGTGACTGAACGGCTTTTGCATGCATTGCCTCACATTTGTACACATTTATTCATTCATTCATTCATTTTCAGAATCGCTTCATCCTCACTCGGGACACGGGTCGCAGGGGGTGCTGGAGCCTATCCCAGCTGTCTTCGGGCAGTAGGCGGGGGACACCCTGAACCGGTTGGCAGCCAATCGCAGGGCACACAGAAACGAACAACCATTCGCACTCACACCCACAGCAAGGGACGATTTAGAGTGTTCAATCAGCCTGCCGTGGGTGTTTTTGGAATGTGGGAGGAATCTGGAATACCCAGAGAAAACCCACGCAAGCACGGGGAGAAGATGCAAACTCCACACAGGAAGGCCGGAGCTGGAATTGAACCCGGTGCTTTTGCACTGTGAAGTCAACATGCTAACCACTCGACTACCAGGCCGCCTGTACACATTTACTCAAGTCAAAATGAGTCAGACACTCGGAAGTCCAGAACCTCTTTCGAATCGTGACCCATGAATGAGCCATGAAAAAAAAAAAGCAATTGAAAATGCCCATGGCGTGTCTGATGGCGGAAGGAAAAGAAAACAGACGGGGGTGGGGTGGGGGAGAGGATAAAAGGTCACGCGGAGGAAAAACAAAGAGCCGGTCATTAAAGTGACCATGACAAAGGACAAATAGTTTCTCCTTGTCTTGCCCAGAAATGTGAATCCAACGGAAGGCCGTCATGTTGAAGTTGACGGCAAAACAGCCTGTGAAGACGAAAAGGGCGAAAAGGAAAACGGTGCATTCAGGCTACTCAATCACTTTCGCACCCTACGAGGTTAAATCTCTCCTCCGTTTTTTCTCCCTCGGTCCCTTCCACTTCTGCCCGCTATCTGATCTTAAGTGCACCGTGTCGTAATAAACCGCCTCCAAGCGACACGGCGATACGACTTGCTCGCGGATGCTCTCCACTCATCCTGTTCACCGCACGAAAGACTCACTCGCCGGCTTCCCGCACGCGATCCGCATCCCTGCGTCAGCCTCCTTTCCTTTCATCTTCACTCCAGACTTTTCGTCCCGGCCCCAACCTGCGACCCAGGAAGGGAAATAGCTTCATCCTTTTGAATATCTTCGTGACGTCTTGAGGACGCCCAATTAGTATGCCGCTCAACACTCTTCAGGACTGGCCCGACTGGCCCTCGTGCGGAACGCGCTCATGCATCCCGAGTGGGCGGTTGCCCAGGCGGCACACCGGAGGCCGTGCTGTCACGATGACAGGAAATGTCACACTCCCCAGGTTCCTTTGGCTTGGGGCGGACGTCCGCCATTAACGCTTGTTCGTGTTTGAGAGGTTACGTGCCTGTGTGAGCGTGTTCATTATTCGGCGTTTTGGATTATTCAAATCCAGGGGGGCCCTGGTTTCGCCTTGAGCGGAAAAAACACGGGACTCTTGAGTCACGATGGCGGTTCTGTTTTTAAGGTAGCTAAGCTAAACACACCTTTGATTCATAAACCCAATGGCTCTCATTCGCCCCAAAACGTCGTCATGAGACGGTCGATGCTCCATACATATAATTTTTATTTCATATCATGTCCAGAGAACAATATTGACTTTGGCAAAATGAAAAAAAAAAAAAAAGCAAGAGAACAATGGTCATGTTTGAAACGGATCATTGATGTCATCGTTTCTTTCCAGAGGAATCTCTGTCTTTGTGTTTTGTATTTTGCGCCTTTGATTCTGTCACCGGATTTTTTTCTGTTTTTTTTTTTTTTTTAATTTTTCCGAACATCATTCACAGAAAATTCCAGACAAGAGAAAGGCATAGTGCAACAAATACTATTATTTCGATGTGTGTGTGTGTGTGTGTGTGTGTGTGTGTGTGTGTGTGTGTGTGTGTGTGTGTGTGTGTGTGTATCTTTTGGACTTCCCGCTGATTGGAGCAGGAAGATGTTGTTCTGTTGTTGTCGAAACAAGGTCACAAGGTTTGTTTCTCCTTCTGTCCATCTTGCGATGCTTTTGCTCGGAAAACATTCACCGTTTCGTTGGAAATATTCCGCGTGGCACAAATGAAGTGTCAAAAACAACCCAAACATCGTCTCTATCTCACATTGGGTCACTTTCAGTCCAGGCTGCGAAATTAACGATGAATTCAGTGTAGTGTCGTCACTTTTCAATCACAGACACCTGCGTGTTGCGAAAAAAAACAAACAAAAAAAAAAATACCCCCACGTGGAACAGGAACAGAGGTGCTGGACTCTAAAAGTGCTCACATAGGCGCACATAAACACACACACAGGCACAGTGACACACATCCTGTCCGCGATCCTTCTTCGCATGCACACCAGAAGCAGCAGAGCAAGTTCGTGTCGCCAGGAAAAGTTCCATCCTACGCCGCCGCCATTTTGTAAATCCGTATCGACTGCATTGTATGCCCGCCGTTGTTTCATCGTGTCCGTCCGTGCTCGCGCCGGCGCGCATCGATTGATCGCGGCCAGCGCGCGCAGCTCGGCATTGATGCTCCTATAATCCGAAGGCGCATGGCCGGCCAAAGTTCAGCAGCCACAGAGGACGTACGCGAGTCACATTCTTTGTTGAGCCGAGTCCGAAAACAATTTGACAAAGTCCAGCCACATCGAAGCGTTTTGGAGTAGTTGTTGTTTTTTTTTTTTTCTCCCCTCTCGTCATCCCCCCCTGCAGTGTTGATCCAGTTCTGTGACGGTGCTTGATCCAGTGCAACCCTTTTGCGGTGTTGCGTGGGATGCGGCAGGTTCTATTAGCGTCGAGGCTTTGCTCGGATCCACGCTGAGCTCTTAACCCTTCCCGGCGTCTTTGTTCTCTCCTCACCTCTTCGATTGTTTGTCATCTTGAGAACTTTTTTTTTTTCCCCTGACTGGCTCTGTTGACCTGAATGCCATAAACGCCCCAAAGCTATTGACTAGATTTTTTTTTTTGTGTCTTGAAATCAATCTCTGTCCTGTCCCTCCTTCATCTTCAGATACAATCTTCCTTCCGTCATTTGCAGTCTCTACTTTCCCGCTGGCATTTTTACACCACGCTTTCCTCCAGCTCTTCGGCGCTCCTCCCATCCTTCTTCGCTCTCTCCCTTCCGGCGCCTCCCCTCCCGGTAGCCACCCCGGAGTTGGAGTTGGAGTTGGTTGTGTTGTAGGCGTGGATGTATCCGCGTTGAAACTCGCATTGCGCTCCGAAGGGGCCGGCGCTTTCGCCCTCGTCGCTGGTGGCGGAAGAGCCGGTGCTGGTGGTGGTGGAGGCGCACTGCACCAGCATCCCGTGGAGCGACTGGCTGCGCCTGGTCCAGATCACGCTCAGCCGCTTGGCGTAGCTGATGGCGCCGTAGCGTTTGGCCACGGTGGCGGCTGCGTCGGTCGCTAGGGCGACGGAGGAGCCCATGTCCAGCGAGTGGCGCCGTTTGCTGACCGTCCCGCGGGCGGGGTTGAGAGGGGACATGGGGCTCTGATAAGCCTGAGAGGAGTTCCATTTGTCCCGGCCGGGGGAAGTCATCCTCCAGGCCAGCATATCGGAGTCTCTCAGGGGTGCCGCCAGGGAGAAACTGGCGCGGTTGGTCAGCTCTCGCTCCAGACGCGGTTTGGGGCCTTCCCTGAAGCGTGACTGGCGGGGCAGGGTGGATGAAATGGAGGCGGGGTAGTCGATCAGAGTCCTGTCGCTTTCCGCGCTGTACGGCGGCGCTTTGTCCGGCTTCCGCTGCCGCACCACCAAGGCCATCTCCCCTCCCGCCCCCGCCGTGGTGGAGACCACGCCCCCCGCCGAAAGAAACTGCTCCAGGTTGACCTTCGGCTTGAGCCTCGGCTTCGGGGGCAGTTTTGGCGGCTGAGAAGAAGCGCAATCTGCAGGTTCCTTGTCCTTTTCGCCCTCCCCCGTTCTCTTGGAAGGCAGACCGTTCGGGAGGACCACCATCATCATGTCACCGGCGCCGTTGGACTGGTAGCAGCCACCGCCGTCTCCTCCTTTATCCCGTGCCGCCACGCCGCTCCCCTGACCGCAAAGCCCGCCTCCGACCTCTGCGTTGCTATCGCGACACAGGATGTGGTCAGAGTGATCGCACACGCGGTGGCGAACCATCAACGCCACCGTGAACACCAGGAGGGTGACCACCACCACGCCGCCCACTAAGATGGTCAGCGTTCCTCCCAGGAAGTGAGCCTGCAGGGAGCTACAGGCCGGGTAAACGTCCTTGGTGGAGAACGTGGTGCAGCCCAGCACTTTTGTCGCCGCCAGCGCTGTGATGGAGTCATCGTAAATGGCCAGCACGCACAAGTTGTAATCCACTCCGGACACCAAGTTCTTCAGCAGGAAGCGGTCACTGGTGGATGGCAGGATCCTGATGAGGGCGAAAGAAAAAGAAAGGTCATGCGTGCGCCGCCAACATTCCTCGCCGGCCGAATGTGAAACGGTGCCATGCGGACTGTTGTGGTGAGAAAATGGGAGGTTTTGAGAGAACCTGGGGGGCAAGGAGAACGCAACAGCCCACCAGTGAATACGGCACGAATTGAAAATGAGGCTATTGATGAAGCGTGCGCCCGGGGAGCGTGAAAAGAGAACTCTGTCTGCCTGCGTGTGCGTGCGCGCACGCGGCTCTTGCTCTCGAATTGCCCGAAGAAGCAAATGTTGGGCCATTTTGTGGGCCTCCGCACTTCATAAGAGGCCATTTTAGGTGCAGGCAAGATTACAGCAATGCCGAGGCGTTGTCGTGCGTTTGACAAAGTGTAATGTGTCAGCGTATTGCCACCAGGCAATAGTGTCATTGCCGACTGTAAATGTGGAATCGGCAAGCGCTTGTTTTGGCTCATATACGGAGAACCGGTGTCCATTTGTCATCTTTTTACAGCAGCCGCCGACGCTAACAAACCACGAGGTGCTGCGTTGTTGGACCTTGGATGTGTTTGTAGGATAATAGCTTGAGCACGTTTTGTGTTTGTGTGGCGTGTAGGAGAGCGGAGCACAGCTCGAGTGTCCCTCGCCGACGGCTACGACTTTGGCCCTCCGCCCTCACCCTCTTGTGTGGGCAAAAAGAAAACAAAAATGTTTGCGTCGTTGACAAAAATGTGAATCCTTTCGCTTTGTTTTCTAGTTTTCCTTCATCTCTTGGTGGCCGTGACCGCGGTGGGCTCTTGCTGCTTATTTGGTTTTGTACAGTGAAACTCCTCTACAACGAAATCATGTTTGCAGCAAGACATTTTTCACAACAGGGGGTTTTTTCACTGTAGCAAATTTGATCTCAGATGTAAACACACACGTACACACAAACATTTGTGTGCTCTTTATTTTTATATGAGCATACACTTATTTGACACTCATATAGTCAATCTAGAAAGAAAAAAAGGGAAAGAAGTTGCGAAATTTACGATCAGCATTCACTTTCACTTACATTATTGTGTTTTATTGTTTTTGTTATTGTAAAGTGTCCTTGGGTGTCTTGAAAGGCGCTTATAAATAAAATTATATTAGTATTATTATTATTAGATAAATTTCTTGGATAATGTCTTTTATTTCTGCTTCCTCCGTCTTTCATTTTGATCACTTTTACCCTCTCTTCCAGCGTCAGAGCTCTTCTTGTCTTAGCTGCTTGACATCCAAAGTTCCGTTTTGTAGCCATTTTAGCAATGCAACGTTCTTGCCGCATCTGAAACTAACAATAACAAGCACTTCCTGGACTACTGCGCACATGTAAACCAGTGTGGTGGTTGCTGTTGCCGTTTCCGAACGAAGCAGTAGAGGTCGCTGTTGGATTAGACTTCGTTGGAGTGAATCTCGTCACGAGGCAAGAGCAGAGAAAAAGATTTTGTATAACGCAACAGGGTTTTTTTTTTTCGTTGTATGTGGGGCGGGAGAGTGAGAATGTTGTTAATGCATGATTTTTTTTCACACTAGGGGGCATTTCGTTGTCGAGGAGTTTCACGGTATATGTGCATGGACCACATGAGTCACATGACTAATAAGCCTGAAATGATGACACCCCCCGCCCACTAGTTTTTCCCGTGATGCAAAATGAAGTAACGCTATGCCAGTCTGTGGCTAATCTGAACAGCTTCCTTGCGCAAGCGGCCATGTCCAGATGTCATTAAGTCACCATAGATTGACATCCGATGCTGACAGAAATCCACTTAGGAACTCCTCCTACCCCGTGGAGGCATGTGGTGTTGCCATGGCAAAGGTTCATTACTTGGCCCAATAGCGCAGCACTCGAAGTGAAAAGAATCCGACGGCACAGCTCACGTGATGGAACACGGTCGTGACAACGCTGCCGCAGAGTGTACGCCAGGCGGGAAAAGTGGCGCCCAAGTGGCTTTCCGTGTTCCCAAAAAAACATAAAAATAAATGTCGAGGACTCTGCACTGCATTTGAAAGTCTATCCAAGTGCCGTTTGATTTGTATTCTGCGCAAGCGGGGCATACTGTGCCAATGCGTTTGCCGCGTGGATTAAAATAAGCATCCCGGAATGCTATGCATGCAAAAGTGGGCCGCGCAGAAACACGCATACACCTCGAGTCAAGCCTTAAAGTCGTTTTCTTAGTGTGCCATGTGTGCCCCCCCCCCCCCTCTCTCCATCGTTTGGATTGGAATCATTCCCTGTTAAATGTGTGCTCCGCCTCTGGTTCTTTTAATTTTTTTTCCGTTCCGACCTTTGTCTTTGTCTCACTGCCCCGCCTCTCACCTCCAAGCTGTTTCTACCGAAAGCCACAAATCCTTTTGTCTTTCCTCGCCGGACGCTTCCTGACCTCGCGCCTTCTCTCTGCGCCTTTTTTTTTTCTTCCCCCACCAGACATTGCGCTACATCTCCATTAGCCGCGGCTATATCTGCGCGTGCCATTATTTAACAGCCAAGGTCGCGTCTTCTCCATTCTCTCCTCCCGGCGATCATTCTTTCTTTAGCTCTCTCTCCACCTTGCCGCTCCCTTTCCCTTCGTCTTATATTTCCTCTTTGTCCACTCTCCCTATATCACCGCTTTTATCTTCCACCTCACTCCTCTTTTTATGAGGCTGTGAATCTCTCTCTTCTCCCCACCACCTGAAATGTACAGACGCCATTCATTGAAATGCCACCGTTCTTGTCATCGCGTAGCGTTTTCAACTTTTCACAAGCGGGGTTGGCAAATTAGACCTCGGACGTGACCCAAAGTGCATCGATGAAGTGAATGGGCGGACATTTGGGATATAGCATCACGTGCCGGGTGTGTGCACCCGTGTTTCTCAAATGCTTCTAATTCTGGTTAATCCCCCGCTGAGGCACACTGACACACACAAACACAGATGTCGGTGGGGGGGG